>NC_137440.1:0-237500 GCF_964374335.1 Astatotilapia calliptera
ATCCTAGCCCCTCGACTAGTACATATACTCAGTCCACGCAGGCACACATGAATGCACATACATTTGCACACATCCAGAGATAAACTCACCCCAAACAATCCACATTCCAAGAAATCCAGACGTGGCTCTGATTGCACACACATGTGATTATGCGCAGAGGTCCACCCTACCAGCCAACCTCAGATCTCCACGCAGGCACACATGAATGCACATACATTTGCACACATCCAGAGATAAACTCACCCCAAACAATCCACATTCCAAGAAATCCAGACGTGGCTCTGATTGCACACACATGTGATTATGCGCAGAGGTCCACCCTACCACCCAACCCCGGATCTCCACGCAGGCACACATGAATGCACATACATTTGCACACATCCAGAGATAAACTCACCCCAAACAATCCACATTCCAAGAAATCCAGACGTGGCTCTGATTGCACACACATGTGATTATGCGCAGAGGTCCACCCTACCAGCCAACCTCAGATCTCCACGCAGGCACACATGAATGCACATACATTTGCACACATCCAGAGATAAACTCACCCCAAACAATCAACATTGCAGACGTGCCTCTGATTGCACACACATGTGATTATGCGCAGAGGTCCACCCTACCAGCCAACCTCAGATCTCCACGCAGGCACACATGAATGCACATACATTTGCACACATCCAGAGATAAACTCACCCCAAACAATCCACATTCCAAGAAATCCAGACGTGCCTCTGATTGCACACACATGTGATTATGCGCAGAGGTCCACCCTACCAGCCAACCTCAGATCTCCACGCAGGCACACATGAATGCACATACATTTGCACACATCCAGAGATAAACTCACCCCAAAAAATCTACATTCCAAGAAATCCAGACGTGCCTCTGATTGCACACACATGTGATTATGCGCAGAGGTCCACCCTACCACCCAACCCCGGATCTCCACGCAGGCACACATGAATGCACATACATTTGCACACATCCAGAGATAAACTCACCCCAAACAATCCACATTCCAAGAAATCCAGACGTGGCTCTGATTGCACACACATGTGATTATGCGCAGAGGTCCACCCTACCAGCCAACCTCAGATCTCCACGCAGGCACACATGAATGCACATACATTTGCACACATCCAGAGATAAACTCACCCCAAACAATCCACATTCCAAGAAATCCAGACGTGGCTCTGATTGCACACACATGTGATTATGCGCAGAGGTCCACCCTACCAGCCAACCTCAGATCTCCACGCAGGCACACATGAATGCACATACATTTGCACACATCCAGAGATAAACTCACCCCAAACAATCCACATTCCAAGAAATCCAGACGTGCCTCTGATTGCACACACATGTGATTATGCGCAGAGGTCCACCCTACCAGCCAACCTCAGATCTCCACGCAGGCACACATGAATGCACATACATTTGCACACATCCAGAGATAAACTCACCCCAAACAATCCACATTCCAAGAAATCCAGACGTGCCTCTGATTGCACACACATGTGATTATGCGCAGAGGTCCACCCTACCAGCCAACCTCAGATCTCCACGCAGGCACACATGAATGCACATACATTTGCACACATCCAGAGATAAACTCACCCCAAACAATCCACATTCCAAGAAATCCAGACGTGCCTCTGATTGCACACACATGTGATTATGCGCAGAGGTCCACCCTACCAGCCAACCTCAGATCTCCACGCAGGCACACATGAATGCACATACATTTGCACACATCCAGAGATAAACTCACCCCAAACAATCCACATTCCAAGAAATCCAGACGTGCCTCTGATTGCACACACATGTGATTATGCGCAGAGGTCCACCCTACCAGCCAACCTCAGATCTCCACGCAGGCACACATGAATGCACATACATTTGCACACATCCAGAGATAAACTCACCCCAAACAATCCACATTCCAAGAAATCCAGACGTGCCTCTGATTGCACACACATGTGATTATGCGCAGAGGTCCACCCTACCACCCAACCCCGGATCTCCACGCAGGCACACATGAATGCACATACATTTGCACACATCCAGAGATAAACTCACCCCAAACAATCCACATTCCAAGAAATCCAGACGTGGCTCTGATTGCACACACATGTGATTATGCGCAGAGGTCCACCCTACCAGCCAACCTCAGATCTCCACGCAGGCACACATGAATGCACATACATTTGCACACATCCAGAGATAAACTCACCCCAAACAATCCACATTCCAAGAAATCCAGACGTGGCTCTGATTGCACACACATGTGATTATGCGCAGAGGTCCACCCTACCAGCCAACCTCAGATCTCCACGCAGGCACACATGAATGCACATACATTTGCACACATCCAGAGATAAACTCACCCCAAACAATCCACATTCCAAGAAATCCAGACGTGGCTCTGATTGCACACACATGTGATTATGCGCAGAGGTCCACCCTACCAGCCAACCTCAGATCTCCACGCAGGCACACATGAATGCACATACATTTGCACACATCCAGAGATAAACTCTCCCCAAACAATCCACATTCCAAGAAATTCAGACGTGGCTCTGATTGCACACACATGTGATTATGCGCAGAGGTCCACCCTACCAGCCAACCTCAGATCTCCACGCAGGCACACATGAATGCACATACATTTGCACACATCCAGAGATAAACTCACCCCAAACAATCCACATTCCAAGAAATCCAGACGTGCCTCTGATTGCACACACATGTGATTATGCGCAGAGGTCCACCCTACCAGCCAACCTCAGATCTCCACGCAGGCACACATGAATGCACATACATTTGCACACATCCAGAGATAAACTCACCCCAAACAATCCACATTCCAAGAAATCCAGACGTGCCTCTGATTGCACACACATGTGATTATGCGCAGAGGTCCACCCTACCAGCCAACCTCAGATCTCCACGCAGGCACACATGAATGCACATACATTTGCACACATCCAGAGATAAACTCACCCCAAACAATCCACATTCCAAGAAATCCAGACGTGCCTCTGATTGCACACACATGTGATTATGCGCAGAGGTCCACCCTACCAGCCAACCTCAGATCTCCACGCAGGCACACATGAATGCACATACATTTGCACACATCCAGAGATAAACTCACCCCAAAAAATCTACATTCCAAGAAATCCAGACGTGCCTCTGATTGCACACACATGTGATTATGCGCAGAGGTCCACCCTACCACCCAACCCCGGATCTCCACGCAGGCACACATGAATGCACATACATTTGCACACATCCAGAGATAAACTCACCCCAAACAATCCACATTCCAAGAAATCCAGACGTGGCTCTGATTGCACACACATGTGATTATGCGCAGAGGTCCACCCTACCAGCCAACCTCAGATCTCCACGCAGGCACACATGAATGCACATACATTTGCACACATCCAGAGATAAACTCACCCCAAACAATCCACATTCCAAGAAATCCAGACGTGGCTCTGATTGCACACACATGTGATTATGCGCAGAGGTCCACCCTACCAGCCAACCTCAGATCTCCACGCAGGCACACATGAATGCACATACATTTGCACACATCCAGAGATAAACTCACCCCAAACAATCCACATTCCAAGAAATCCAGACGTGCCTCTGATTGCACACACATGTGATTATGCGCAGAGGTCCACCCTACCAGCCAACCTCAGATCTCCACGCAGGCACACATGAATGCACATACATTTGCACACATCCAGAGATAAACTCACCCCAAACAATCCACATTCCAAGAAATCCAGACGTGCCTCTGATTGCACACACATGTGATTATGCGCAGAGGTCCACCCTACCAGCCAACCTCAGATCTCCACGCAGGCACACATGAATGCACATACATTTGCACACATCCAGAGATAAACTCACCCCAAACAATCCACATTCCAAGAAATCCAGACGTGCCTCTGATTGCACACACATGTGATTATGCGCAGAGGTCCACCCTACCAGCCAACCTCAGATCTCCACGCAGGCACACATGAATGCACATACATTTGCACACATCCAGAGATAAACTCACCCCAAACAATCCACATTCCAAGAAATCCAGACGTGCCTCTGATTGCACACACATGTGATTATGCGCAGAGGTCCACCCTACCAGCCAACCTCAGATCTCCACGCAGGCACACATGAATGCACATACATTTGCACACATCCAGAGATAAACTCACCCCAAACAATCCACATTCCAAGAAATCCAGACGTGCCTCTGATTGCACACACATGTGATTATGCGCAGAGGTCCACCCTACCACCCAACCCCGGATCTCCACGCAGGCACACATGAATGCACATACATTTGCACACATCCAGAGATAAACTCACCCCAAACAATCCACATTCCAAGAAATCCAGACGTGGCTCTGATTGCACACACATGTGATTATGCGCAGAGGTCCACCCTACCAGCCAACCTCAGATCTCCACGCAGGCACACATGAATGCACATACATTTGCACACATCCAGAGATAAACTCACCCCAAACAATCCACATTCCAAGAAATCCAGACGTGGCTCTGATTGCACACACATGTGATTATGCGCAGAGGTCCACCCTACCAGCCAACCTCAGATCTCCACGCAGGCACACATGAATGCACATACATTTGCACACATCCAGAGATAAACTCACCCCAAACAATCCACATTCCAAGAAATCCAGACGTGGCTCTGATTGCACACACATGTGATTATGCGCAGAGGTCCACCCTACCAGCCAACCTCAGATCTCCACGCAGGCACACATGAATGCACATACATTTGCACACATCCAGAGATAAACTCTCCCCAAACAATCCACATTCCAAGAAATTCAGACGTGGCTCTGATTGCACACACATGTGATTATGCGCAGAGGTCCACCCTACCAGCCAACCTCAGATCTCCACGCAGGCACACATGAATGCACATACATTTGCACACATCCAGAGATAAACTCACCCCAAACAATCCACATTCCAAGAAATCCAGACGTGCCTCTGATTGCACACACATGTGATTATGCGCAGAGGTCCACCCTACCAGCCAACCTCAGATCTCCACGCAGGCACACATGAATGCACATACATTTGCACACATCCAGAGATAAACTCACCCCAAACAATCCACATTCCAAGAAATCCAGACGTGCCTCTGATTGCACACACATGTGATTATGCGCAGAGGTCCACCCTACCAGCCAACCTCAGATCTCCACGCAGGCACACATGAATGCACATACATTTGCACACATCCAGAGATAAACTCACCCCAAACAATCCACATTCCAAGAAATCCAGACGTGCCTCTGATTGCACACACATGTGATTATGCGCAGAGGTCCACCCTACCAGCCAACCTCAGATCTCCACGCAGGCACACATGAATGCACATACATTTGCACACATCCAGAGATAAACTCACCCCAAACAATCCACATTCCAAGAAATCCAGACGTGCCTCTGATTGCACACACATGTGATTATGCGCAGAGGTCCACCCTACCACCCAACCCCGGATCTCCACGCAGGCACACATGAATGCACATACATTTGCACACATCCAGAGATAAACTCACCCCAAACAATCCACATTCCAAGAAATCCAGACGTGGCTCTGATTGCACACACATGTGATTATGCGCAGAGGTCCACCCTACCAGCCAACCTCAGATCTCCACGCAGGCACACATGAATGCACATACATTTGCACACATCCAGAGATAAACTCACCCCAAACAATCCACATTCCAAGAAATCCAGACGTGGCTCTGATTGCACACACATGTGATTATGCGCAGAGGTCCACCCTACCAGCCAACCTCAGATCTCCACGCAGGCACACATGAATGCACATACATTTGCACACATCCAGAGATAAACTCACCCCAAACAATCCACATTCCAAGAAATCCAGACGTGCCTCTGATTGCACACACATGTGATTATGCGCAGAGGTCCACCCTACCAGCCAACCTCAGATCTCCACGCAGGCACACATGAATGCACATACATTTGCACACATCCAGAGATAAACTCACCCCAAACAATCCACATTCCAAGAAATCCAGACGTGGCTCTGATTGCACACACATGTGATTATGCGCAGAGGTCCACCCTACCAGCCAACCTCAGATCTCCACGCAGGCACACATGAATGCACATACATTTGCACACATCCAGAGATAAACTCACCCCAAACAATCCACATTCCAAGAAATCCAGACGTGGCTCTGATTGCACACACATGTGATTATGCGCAGAGGTCCACCCTACCAGCCAACCTCAGATCTCCACGCAGGCACACATGAATGCACATACATTTGCACACATCCAGAGATAAACTCACCCCAAACAATCCACATTCCAAGAAATCCAGACGTGGCTCTGATTGCACACACATGTGATTATGCGCAGAGGTCCACCCTACCACCCAACCCCGGATCTCCACGCAGGCACACATGAATGCACATACATTTGCACACATCCAGAGATAAACTCACCCCAAACAATCCACATTCCAAGAAATCCAGACGTGCCTTTGATTGCACACACATGTGATTATGCGCAGAGGTCCACCCTACCAGCCAACCTCAGATCTCCACGCAGGCACACATGAATGCACATACATTTGCACACATCCAGAGATAAACTCACCCCAAACAATCCACATTCCAAGAAATCCAGACGTGGCTCTGATTGCACACACATGTGATTATGCGCAGAGGTCCACCCTACCAGCCAACCTCAGATCTCCACGCAGGCACACATGAATGCACATACATTTGCACACATCCAGAGATAAACTCACCCCAAACAATCCACATTCCAAGAAATCCAGACGTGCCTCTGATTGCACACACATGTGATTATGTGCAGAGGTCCACCCTACCAGCCAACCTCAGATCTCCACGCAGGCACACATGAATGCACATACATTTGCACACATCCAGAGATAAACTCACCCCAAACAATCCACATTCCAAGAAATCCAGACGTGCCTCTGATTGCACACACATGTGATTATGCGCAGAGGTCCACCCTACCAGCCAACCTCAGATCTCCACGCAGGCACACATGAATGCACATACATTTGCACACATCCAGAGATAAACTCACCCCAAACAATCCACATTCCAAGAAATCCAGACGTGCCTCTGATTGCACACACATGTGATTATGCGCAGAGGTCCACCCTACCAGCCAACCTCAGATCTCCACGCAGGCACACATGAATGCACATACATTTGCACACATCCAGAGATAAACTCACCCCAAACAATCCACATTCCAAGAAATCCAGACGTGGCTCTGATTGCACACACATGTGATTATGCGCAGAGGTCCACCCTACCAGCCAACCTCAGATCTCCACGCAGGCACACATGAATGCACATACATTTGCACACATCCAGAGATAAACTCACCCCAAACAATCAACATTCCAAGAAATCCAGACGTGCCTCTGATTGCACACACATGTGATTATGCGCAGAGGTCCACCCTACCAGCCAACCTCAGATCTCCACGCAGGCACACATGAATGCACATACATTTGCACACATCCAGAGATAAACTCACCCCAAACAATCCACATTCCAAGAAATCCAGACGTGCCTCTGATTGCACACACATGTGATTATGCGCAGAGGTCCACCCTACCAGCCAACCTCAGATCTCCACGCAGGCACACATGAATGCACATACATTTGCACACATCCAGAGATAAACTCACCCCAAACAATCTACATTCCAAGAAATCCAGACGTGCCTCTGATTGCACACACATGTGATTATGCGCAGAGGTCCACCCTACCACCCAACCCCGGATCTCCACGCAGGCACACATGAATGCACATACATTTGCACACATCCAGAGATAAACTCACCCCAAACAATCCACATTCCAAGAAATCCAGACGTGGCTCTGATTGCACACACATGTGATTATGCGCAGAGGTCCACCCTACCAGCCAACCTCAGATCTCCACGCAGGCACACATGAATGCACATACATTTGCACACATCCAGAGATAAACTCACCCCAAACAATCCACATTCCAAGAAATCCAGACGTGGCTCTGATTGCACACACATGTGATTATGCGCAGAGGTCCACCCTACCAGCCAACCTCAGATCTCCACGCAGGCACACATGAATGCACATACATTTGCACACATCCAGAGATAAACTCACCCCAAACAATCCACATTCCAAGAAATCCAGACGTGCCTCTGATTGCACACACATGTGATTATGCGCAGAAGTCCACCCTACCAGCCAACCTCAGATCTCCACGCAGGCACACATGAATGCACATACATTTGCACACATCCAGAGATAAACTCACCCCAAACAATCCACATTCCAAGAAATCCAGACGTGCCTCTGATTGCACACACATGTGATTATGCGCAGAGGTCCACCCTACCAGCCAACCTCAGATCTCCACGCAGGCACACATGAATGCACATACATTTGCACACATCCAGAGATAAACTCACCCCAAACAATCCACATTCCAAGAAATCCAGACGTGGCTCTGATTGCACACACATGTGATTATGCGCAGAGGTCCACCCTACCAGCCAACCTCAGATCTCCACGCAGGCACACATGAATGCACATACATTTGCACACATCCAGAGATAAACTCACCCCAAACAATCCACATTCCAAGAAATCCAGACGTGGCTCTGATTGCACACACATGTGATTATGCGCAGAGGTCCACCCTACCAGCCAACCTCAGATCTCCACGCAGGCACACATGAATGCACATACATTTGCACACATCCAGAGATAAACTCACCCCAAACAATCCACATTCCAAGAAATCCAGACGTGCCTCTGATTGCACACACATGTGATTATGCGCAGAGGTCCACCCTACCACCCAACCCCGGATCTCCACGCAGGCACACATGAATGCACATACATTTGCACACATCCAGAGATAAACTCACCCCAAACAATCCACATTCCAAGAAATCCAGACGTGCCTCTGATTGCACACACATGTGATTATGCGCAGAGGTCCACCCTACCAGCCAACCTCAGATCTCCACGCAGGCACACATGAATGCACATACATTTGCACACATCCAGAGATAAACTCACCCCAAACAATCCACATTCCAAGAAATCCAGACGTGGCTCTGATTGCACACACATGTGATTATGCGCAGAGGTCCACCCTACCAGCCAACCTCAGATCTCCACGCAGGCACACATGAATGCACATACATTTGCACACATCCAGAGATAAACTAACCTCAAACAATCCACATTCCAAGAAATCCAGACGTGGCTCTGATTGCACACACATGTGATTATGCGCAGAGGTCCACCCTACCAGCCAACCTCAGATCTCCACGCAGGCACACATGAATGCACATACATTTGCACACATCCAGAGATAAACTCACCCCAAACAATCTCATTCCAAGAAATCCAGACGTGGCTCTGATTGCACACACATGTGATTATGCGCAGAGGTCCACCCTACCAGCCAACCTCAGATCTCCACGCAGGCACACATGAATGCACATACATTTGCACACATCCAGAGATAAACTCACCCCAAACAATCCACATTCCAAGAAATCCAGACGTGCCTCTGATTGCACACACATGTGATTATGCGCAGAGGTCCACCCTACCAGCCAACCTCAGATCTCCACGCAGGCACACATGAATGCACATACATTTGCACACATCCAGAGATAAACTCACCCCAAACAATCCACATTCCAAGAAATCCAGACGTGGCTCTGATTGCACACACATGTGATTATGCGCAGAGGTCCACCCTACCAGCCAACCTCAGATCTCCACGCAGGCACACATGAATGCACATACATTTGCACACATCCAGAGATAAACTCACCCCAAACAATCCACATTCCAAGAAATCCAGACGTGGCTCTGATTGCACACACATGTGATTATGCGCAGAGGTCCACCCTACCACCCAACCCCGGATCTCCACGCAGGCACACATGAATGCACATACATTTGCACACATCCAGAGATAAACTCACCCCAAACAATCCACATTCCAAGAAATCCAGACGTGGCTCTGATTGCACACACATGTGATTATGCGCAGAGGTCCACCCTACCAGCCAACCTCAGATCTCCACGCAGGCACACATGAATGCACATACATTTGCACACATCCAGAGATAAACTCACCCCAAACAATCCACATTCCAAGAAATCCAGACGTGCCTCTGATTGCACACACATGTGATTATGCGCAGAGGTCCACCCTACCAGCCAACCTCAGATCTCCACGCAGGCACACATGAATGCACATACATTTGCACACATCCAGAGATAAACTCACCCCAAACAATCCACATTCCAAGAAATCCAGACGTGGCTCTGATTGCACACACATGTGATTATGCGCAGAGGTCCACCCTACCAGCCAACCTCAGATCTCCACGCAGGCACACATGAATGCACATACATTTGCACACATCCAGAGATAAACTCACCCCAAACAATCCACATTCCAAGAAATTCAGACGTGGCTCTGATTGCACACACATGTGATTATGCGCAGAGGTCCACCCTACCAGCCAACCTCAGATCTCCACGCAGGCACACATGAATGCACATACATTTGCACACATCCAGAGATAAACTCACCCCAAACAATCAACATTCCAAGAAATCCAGACGTGCCTCTGATTGCACACACATGTGATTATGCGCAGAGGTCCACCCTACCAGCCAACCTCAGATCTCCACGCAGGCACACATGAATGCACATACATTTGCACACATCCAGAGATAAACTCACC
Source organism: Astatotilapia calliptera (assembly GCF_964374335.1). Classification (NCBI taxonomy): domain Eukaryota; kingdom Metazoa; phylum Chordata; class Actinopteri; order Cichliformes; family Cichlidae; genus Astatotilapia; species Astatotilapia calliptera. The sequence continues at coordinate 10,861 of NC_137440.1, forward strand.
CCAAACAATCCACATTCCAAGAAATCCAGACGTGCCTCTGATTGCACACACATGTGATTATGCGCAGAGGTCCACCCTACCAGCCAACCTCAGATCTCCACGCAGGCACACATGAATGCACATACATTTGCACACATCCAGAGATAAACTCACCCCAAACAATCCACATTCCAAGAAATCCAGACGTGGCTCTGATTGCACACACATGTGATTATGCGCAGAGGTCCACCCTACCACCCAACCCCGGATCTCCACGCAGGCACACATGAATGCACATACATTTGCACACATCCAGAGATAAACTCACCCCAAACAATCCACATTCCAAGAAATCCAGACGTGGCTCTGATTGCACACACATGTGATTATGCGCAGAGGTCCACCCTACCAGCCAACCTCAGATCTCCACGCAGGCACACATGAATGCACATACATTTGCACACATCCAGAGATAAACTCACCCCAAACAATCCACATTCCAAGAAATCCAGACGTGCCTCTGATTGCACACACATGTGATTATGCGCAGAGGTCCACCCTACCAGCCAACCTCAGATCTCCACGCAGGCACACATGAATGCACATACATTTGCACACATCCAGAGATAAACTCACCCCAAACAATCCACATTCCAAGAAATCCAGACGTGCCTCTGATTGCACACACATGTGATTATGCGCAGAGGTCCACCCTACCAGCCAACCTCAGATCTCCACGCAGGCACACATGAATGCACATACATTTGCACACATCCAGAGATAAACTCACCCCAAACAATCCACATTCCAAGAAATCCAGACGTGCCTCTGATTGCACACACATGTGATTATGCGCAGAGGTCCACCCTACCAGCCAACCTCAGATCTCCACGCAGGCACACATGAATGCACATACATTTGCACACATCCAGAGATAAACTCACCCCAAACAATCCACATTCCAAGAAATCCAGACGTGCCTCTGATTGCACACACATGTGATTATGCGCAGAGGTCCACCCTACCAGCCAACCTCAGATCTCCACGCAGGCACACATGAATGCACATACATTTGCACACATCCAGAGATAAACTCACCCCAAACAATCCACATTCCAAGAAATCCAGACGTGGCTCTGATTGCACACACATGTGATTATGCGCAGAGGTCCACCCTACCAGCCAACCTCAGATCTCCACGCAGGCACACATGAATGCACATACATTTGCACACATCCAGAGATAAACTCACCCCAAACAATCCACATTCCAAGAAATCCAGACGTGGCTCTGATTGCACACACATGTGATTATGCGCAGAGGTCCACCCTACCACCCAACCCCGGATCTCCACGCAGGCACACATGAATGCACATACATTTGCACACATCCAGAGATAAACTCACCCCAAACAATCCACATTCCAAGAAATCCAGACGTGCCTCTGATTGCACACACATGTGATTATGCGCAGAGGTCCACCCTACCAGCCAACCTCAGATCTCCACGCAGGCACACATGAATGCACATACATTTGCACACATCCAGAGATAAACTCACCCCAAACAATCCACATTCCAAGAAATCCAGACGTGCCTCTGATTGCACACACATGTGATTATGCGCAGAGGTCCACCCTACCAGCCAACCTCAGATCTCCACGCAGGCACACATGAATGCACATACATTTGCACACATCCAGAGATAAACTCACCCCAAACAATCCACATTCCAAGAAATCCAGACGTGGCTCTGATTGCACACACATGTGATTATGCGCAGAGGTCCACCCTACCAGCCAACCTCAGATCTCCACGCAGGCACACATGAATGCACATACATTTGCACACATCCAGAGATAAACTCACCCCAAACAATCCACATTCCAAGAAATCCAGACGTGCCTCTGATTGCACACACATGTGATTATGCGCAGAGGTCCACCCTACCAGCCAACCTCAGATCTCCACGCAGGCACACATGAATGCACATACATTTGCACACATCCAGAGATAAACTCACCCCAAACAATCCACATTCCAAGAAATCCAGACGTGGCTCTGATTGCACACACATGTGATTATGCGCAGAGGTCCACCCTACCACCCAACCCCGGATCTCCACGCAGGCACACATGAATGCACATACATTTGCACACATCCAGAGATAAACTCACCCCAAACAATCCACATTCCAAGAAATCCAGACGTGCCTCTGATTGCACACACATGTGATTATGCGCAGAGGTCCACCCTACCAGCCAACCTCAGATCTCCACGCAGGCACACATGAATGCACATACATTTGCACACATCCAGAGATAAACTCACCCCAAACAATCCACATTCCAAGAAATCCAGACGTGGCTCTGATTGCACACACATGTGATTATGCGCAGAGGTCCACCCTACCAGCCAACCTCAGATCTCCACGCAGGCACACATGAATGCACATACATTTGCACACATCCAGAGATAAACTAACCTCAAACAATCCACATTCCAAGAAATCCAGACGTGGCTCTGATTGCACACACATGTGATTATGCGCAGAGGTCCACCCTACCAGCCAACCTCAGATCTCCACGCAGGCACACATGAATGCACATACATTTGCACACATCCAGAGATAAACTCACCCCAAACAATCCACATTCCAAGAAATCCAGACGTGGCTCTGATTGCACACACATGTGATTATGCGCAGAGGTCCACCCTACCAGCCAACCTCAGATCTCCACGCAGGCACACATGAATGCACATACATTTGCACACATCCAGAGATAAACTCACCCCAAACAATCCACATTCCAAGAAATCCAGACGTGCCTCTGATTACACACACATGTGATTATGCGCAGAGGTCCACCCTACCAGCCAACCTCAGATCTCCACGCAGGCACACATGAATGCACATACATTTGCACACATCCAGAGATAAACTCACCCCAAACAATCCACATTCCAAGAAATCCAGACGTGCCTCTTATTGCACACACATGTGATTATGCGCAGAGGTCCACCCTACCAGCCAACCTCAGATCTCCACGCAGGCACACATGAATGCACATACATTTGCACACATCCAGAGATAAACTCACCCCAAACAATCCACATTCCAAGAAATCCAGACGTGCCTCTGATTGCACACACATGTGATTATGCGCAGAGGTCCACCCTACCACCCAACCCCGGATCTCCACGCAGGCACACATGAATGCACATACATTTGCACACATCCAGAGATAAACTCACCCCAAACAATCCACATTCCAAGAAATCCAGACGTGGCTCTGATTGCACACACATGTGATTATGCGCAGAGGTCCACCCTACCAGCCAACCTCAGATCTCCACGCAGGCACACATGAATGCACATACATTTGCACACATCCAGAGATAAACTCACCCCAAACAATCCACATTCCAAGAAATCCAGACGTGCCTCTGATTGCACACACATGTGATTATGCGCAGAGGTCCACCCTACCAGCCAACCTCAGATCTCCACGCAGGCACACATGAATGCACATACATTTGCACACATCCAGAGATAAACTCACCCCAAACAATCCACATTCCAAGAAATCCAGACGTGGCTCTGATTGCACACACATGTGATTATGCGCAGAGGTCCACCCTACCAGCCAACCTCAGATCTCCACGCAGGCACACATGAATGCACATACATTTGCACACATCCAGAGATAAACTCACCCCAAACAATCCACATTCCAAGAAATTCAGACGTGGCTCTGATTGCACACACATGTGATTATGCGCAGAGGTCCACCCTACCAGCCAACCTCAGATCTCCACGCAGGCACACATGAATGCACATACATTTGCACACATCCAGAGATAAACTCACCCCAAACAATCAACATTCCAAGAAATCCAGACGTGCCTCTGATTGCACACACATGTGATTATGCGCAGAGGTCCACCCTACCAGCCAACCTCAGATCTCCACGCAGGCACACATGAATGCACATACATTTGCACACATCCAGAGATAAACTCACCCCAAACAATCCACATTCCAAGAAATCCAGACGTGGCTCTGATTGCACACACATGTGATTATGCGCAGAGGTCCACCCTACCAGCCAACCTCAGATCTCCACGCAGGCACACATGAATGCACATACATTTGCACACATCCAGAGATAAACTCACCCCAAACAATCCACATTCCAAGAAATCCAGACGTGGCTCTGATTGCACACACATGTGATTATGCGCAGAGGTCCACCCTACCAGCCAACCTCAGATCTCCACGCAGGCACACATGAATGCACATACATTTGCACACATCCAGAGATAAACTCACCCCAAACAATCCACATTCCAAGAAATCCAGACGTGGCTCTGATTGCACACACATGTGATTATGCGCAGAGGTCCACCCTACCAGCCAACCTCAGATCTCCACGCAGGCACACATGAATGCACATACATTTGCACACATCCAGAGATAAACTCACCCCAAACAATCCACATTCCAAGAAATCCAGACGTGCCTCTGATTGCACACACATGTGATTATGCGCAGAGGTCCACCCTACCAGCCAACCTCAGATCTCCACGCAGGCACACATGAATGCACATACATTTGCACACATCCAGAGATAAACTCACCCCAAACAATCCACATTCCAAGAAATCCAGACGTGGCTCTGATTGCACACACATGTGATTATGCGCAGAGGTCCACCCTACCAGCCAACCTCAGATCTCCACGCAGGCACACATGAATGCACATACATTTGCACACATCCAGAGATAAACTCACCCCAAACAATCCACATTCCAAGAAATCCAGACGTGGCTCTGATTGCACACACATGTGATTATGCGCAGAGGTCCACCCTACCAGCCAACCTCAGATCTCCACGCAGGCACACATGAATGCACATACATTTGCACACATCCAGAGATAAACTCACCCCAAACAATCCACATTCCAAGAAATCCAGACGTGGCTCTGATTGCACACACATGTGATTATGCGCAGAGGTCCACCCTACCAGCCAACCTCAGATCTCCACGCAGGCACACATGAATGCACATACATTTGCACACATCCAGAGATAAACTCACCCCAAACAATCCACATTCCAAGAAATCCAGACGTGGCTCTGATTGCACACACATGTGATTATGCGCAGAGGTCCACCCTACCAGCCAACCTCAGATCTCCACGCAGGCACACATGAATGCACATACATTTGCACACATCCAGAGATAAACTCACCCCAAACAATCCACATTCCAAGAAATCCAGACGTGGCTCTGATTGCACACACATGTGATTATGCGCAGAGGTCCACCCTACCACCCAACCCCGGATCTCCACGCAGGCACACATGAATGCACATACATTTGCACACATCCAGAGATAAACTCACCCCAAACAATCCACATTCCAAGAAATCCAGACGTGCCTCTGATTGCACACACATGTGATTATGCGCAGAGGTCCACCCTACCAGCCAACCTCAGATCTCCACGCAGGCACACATGAATGCACATACATTTGCACACATCCAGAGATAAACTCACCCCAAACAATCCACATTCCAAGAAATCCAGACGTGGCTCTGATTGCACACACATGTGATTATGCGCAGAGGTCCACCCTACCAGCCAACCTCAGATCTCCACGCAGGCACACATGAATGCACATACATTTGCACACATCCAGAGATAAACTCACCCCAAACAATCCACATTCCAAGAAATTCAGACGTGGCTCTGATTGCACACACATGTGATTATGCGCAGAGGTCCACCCTACCAGCCAACCTCAGATCTCCACGCAGGCACACATGAATGCACATACATTTGCACACATCCAGAGATAAACTCACCCCAAACAATCCACATTCCAAGAAATCCAGACGTGGCTCTGATTGCACACACATGTGATTATGCGCAGAGGTCCACCCTACCAGCCAACCTCAGATCTCCACGCAGGCACACATGAATGCACATACATTTGCACACATCCAGAGATAAACTAACCTCAAACAATCCACATTCCAAGAAATCCAGACGTGCCTCTGATTGCACACACATGTGATTATGCGCAGAGGTCCACCCTACCAGCCAACCTCAGATCTCCACGCAGGCACACATGAATGCACATACATTTGCACACATCCAGAGATAAACTCACCCCAAACAATCCACATTCCAAGAAATCCAGACGTGCCTCTGATTGCACACACATGTGATTATGCGCAGAGGTCCACCCTACCAGCCAACCTCAGATCTCCACGCAGGCACACATGAATGCACATACATTTGCACACATCCAGAGATAAACTCACCCCAAACAATCCACATTCCAAGAAATCCAGACGTGCCTCTGATTGCACACACATGTGATTATGCGCAGAGGTCCACCCTACCAGCCAACCTCAGATCTCCACGCAGGCACACATGAATGCACATACATTTGCACACATCCAGAGATAAACTCACCCCAAACAATCCACATTCCAAGAAATCCAGACGTGGCTCTGATTGCACACACATGTGATTATGCGCAGAGGTCCACCCTACCACCCAACCTCAGATCTCCACGCAGGCACACATGAATGCACATACATTTGCACACATCCAGAGATAAACTCACCCCAAACAATCCACATTCCAAGAAATCCAGACGTGCCTCTGATTGCACACACATGTGATTATGCGCAGAGGTCCACCCTACCAGCCAACCTCAGATCTCCACGCAGGCACACATGAATGCATATACATTTGCACACATCCAGAGATAAACTCACCCCAAACAATCCACATTCCAAGAAATCCAGACGTGGCTCTGATTGCACACACATGTGATTATGCGCAGAGGTCCACCCTACCAGCCAACCTCAGATCTCCACGCAGGCACACATGAATGCACATACATTTGCACACATCCAGAGATAAACTCACCCCAAACAATCCACATTCCAAGAAATCCAGACGTGCCTCTGATTGCACACACATGTGATTATGCGCAGAGGTCCACCCTACCACCCAACCCCGGATCTCCACGCAGGCACACATGAATGCACATACATTTACACACATCCAGAGATAAACTCACCCCAAACAATCCACATTCCAAGAAATCCAGACGTGGCTCTGATTGCACACACATGTGATTATGCGCAGAGGTCCACCCTACCAGCCAACCTCAGATCTCCACGCAGGCACACATGAATGCACATACATTTGCACACATCCAGAGATAAACTCACCCCAAACAATCCACATTCCAAGAAATCCAGACGTGCCTCTGATTGCACACACATGTGATTATGCGCAGAGGTCCACCCTACCAGCCAACCTCAGATCTCCACGCAGGCACACATGAATGCACATACATTTGCACACATCCAGAGATAAACTCACCCCAAACAATCCACATTCCAAGAAATCCAGACGTGCCTCTGATTGCACACACATGTGATTATGCGCAGAGGTCCACCCTACCAGCCAACCTCAGATCTCCACGCAGGCACACATGAATGCACATACATTTGCACACATCCAGAGATAAACTCACCCCAAACAATCCACATTCCAAGAAATCCAGACGTGGCTCTGATTGCACACACATGTGATTATGCGCAGAGGTCCACCCTACCACCCAACCTCAGATCTCCACGCAGGCACACATGAATGCACATACATTTGCACACATCCAGAGATAAACTCACCCCAAACAATCCACATTCCAAGAAATCCAGACGTGGCTCTGATTGCACACACATGTGATTATGCGCAGAGGTCCACCCTACCAGCCAACCTCAGATCTCCACGCAGGCACACATGAATGCATATACATTTGCACACATCCAGAGATAAACTCACCCCAAACAATCCACATTCCAAGAAATCCAGACGTGGCTCTGATTGCACACACATGTGATTATGCGCAGAGGTCCACCCTACCAGCCAACCTCAGATCTCCACGCAGGCACACATGAATGCACATACATTTGCACACATCCAGAGATAAACTCACCCCAAACAATCCACATTCCAAGAAATCCAGACGTGCCTCTGATTGCACACACATGTGATTATGCGCAGAGGTCCACCCTACCACCCAACCCCGGATCTCCACGCAGGCACACATGAATGCACATACATTTGCACACATCCAGAGATAAACTCACCCCAAACAATCCACATTCCAAGAAATCCAGACGTGGCTCTGATTGCACACACATGTGATTATGCGCAGAGGTCCACCCTACCAGCCAACCTCAGATCTCCACGCAGGCACACATGAATGCACATACATTTGCACACATCCAGAGATAAACTCACCCCAAACAATCCACATTCCAAGAAATCCAGACGTGCCTCTGATTGCACACACATGTGATTATGCGCAGAGGTCCACCCTACCAGCCAACCTCAGATCTCCACGCAGGCACACATGAATGCACATACATTTGCACACATCCAGAGATAAACTCACCCCAAACAATCCACATTCCAAGAAATCCAGACGTGCCTCTGATTGCACACACATGTGATTATGCGCAGAGGTCCACCCTACCACCCAACCTCAGATCTCCACGCAGGCACACATGAATGCACATACATTTGCACACATCCAGAGATAAACTCACCCCAAACAATCCACATTCCAAGAAATCCAGACGTGGCTCTGATTGCACACACATGTGATTATGCGCAGAGGTCCACCCTACCAGCCAACCTCAGATCTCCACGCAGGCACACATGAATGCACATACATTTGCACACATCCAGAGATAAACTCACCCCAAACAATCCACATTCCAAGAAATCCAGACGTGCCTCTGATTGCACACACATGTGATTATGCGCAGAGGTCCACCCTACCAGCCAACCTCAGATCTCCACGCAGGCACACATGAATGCACATACATTTGCACACATCCAGAGATAAACTCACCCCAAACAATCCACATTCCAAGAAATCCAGACGTGGCTCTGATTGCACACACATGTGATTATGCGCAGAGGTCCACCCTACCAGCCAACCTCAGATCTCCACGCAGGCACACATGAATGCACATACATTTGCACACATCCAGAGATAAACTCACCCCAAACAATCAACATTCCAAGAAATCCAGACGTGCCTCTGATTGCACACACATGTGATTATGCGCAGAGGTCCACCCTACCAGCCAACCTCAGATCTCCACGCAGGCACACATGAATGCACATACATTTGCACACATCCAGAGATAAACTCACCCCAAACAATCAACATTCCAAGAAATCCAGACGTGGCTCTGATTGCACACACATGTGATTATGCGCAGAGGTCCACCCTACCAGCCAACCTCAGATCTCCACGCAGGCACACATGAATGCACATACATTTGCACACATCCAGAGATAAACTCACCCCAAACAATCCACATTCCAAGAAATCCAGACGTGGCTCTGATTGCACACACATGTGATTATGCGCAGAGGTCCACCCTACCAGCCAACCTCAGATCTCCACGCAGGCACACATGAATGCACATACATTTGCACACATCCAGAGATAAACTCACCCCAAACAATCCACATTCCAAGAAATCCAGACGTGGCTCTGACTGCACACACATGTGATTATGCGCAGAGGTCCACCCTACCAGCCAACCTCAGATCTCCACGCAGGCACACATGAATGCACATACATTTGCACACATCCAGAGATAAACTCACCCCAAACAATCCACATTCCAAGAAATCCAGACGTGGCTCTGATTGCACACACATGTGATTATGCGCAGAGGTCCACCCTACCAGCCAACCTCAGATCTCCACGCAGGCACACATGAATGCACATACATTTGCACACATCCAGAGATAAACTCACCCCAAACAATCCACAAACAATCCACATTCCAAGAAATCCAGACGTGGCTCTGATTGCACACACATGTGATTATGCGCAGAGGTCCACCCTACCAGCCAACCTCAGATCTCCACGCAGGCACACATGAATGCACATACATTTGCACACATCCAGAGATAAACTCACCCCAAACAATCCACATTCCAAGAAATCCAGACGTGGCTCTGATTGCACACACATGTGATTATGCGCAGAGGTCCACCCTACCAGCCAACCTCAGATCTCCACGCAGGCACACATGAATGCACATACATTTGCACACATCCAGAGATAAACTCACCCCAAACAATCCACATTCCAAGAAATCCAGACGTGGCTCTGATTGCACACACATGTGATTATGCGCAGAGGTCCACCCTACCAGCCAACCTCAGATCTCCACGCAGGCACACATGAATGCACATACATTTGCACACATCCAGAGATAAACTCACCCCAAACAATCCACATTCCAAGAAATCCAGACGTGGCTCTGATTGCACACACATGTGATTATGCGCAGAGGTCCACCCTACCAGCCAACCTCAGATCTCCACGCAGGCACACATGAATGCACATACATTTGCACACATCCAGAGATAAACTCACCCCAAACAATCCACATTCCAAGAAATCCAGACGTGGCTCTGATTGCACACACATGTGATTATGCGCAGAGGTCCACCCTACCAGCCAACCTCAGATCTCCACGCAGGCACACATGAATGCACATACATTTGCACACATCCAGAGATAAACTCACCCCAAACAATCCACATTCCAAGAAATCCAGACGTGCCTCTGATTGCACACACATGTGATTATGCGCAGAGGTCCACCCTACCAGCCAACCTCAGATCTCCACGCAGGCACACATGAATGCACATACATTTGCACACATCCAGAGATAAACTCACCCCAAACAATCCACATTCCAAGAAATCCAGACGTGCCTCTGATTGCACACACATGTGATTATGCGCAGAGGTCCACCCTACCACCCAACCCCGGATCTCCACGCAGGCACACATGAATGCACATACATTTACACACATCCAGAGATAAACTCACCCCAAACAATCCACATTCCAAGAAATCCAGACGTGGCTCTGATTGCACACACATGTGATTATGCGCAGAGGTCCACCCTACCAGCCAACCTCAGATCTCCATGCAGGCACACATGAATGCACATACATTTGCACACATCCAGAGATAAACTCACCCCAAACAATCCACATTCCAAGAAATCCAGACGTGGCTCTGATTGCACACACATGTGATTATGCGCAGAGGTCCACCCTACCAGCCAACCTCAGATCTCCACGCAGGCACACATGAATGCACATACATTTGCACACATCCAGAGATAAACTCACCCCAAACAATCCACATTCCAAGAAATCCAGACGTGGCTCTGATTGCACACACATGTGATTATGCGCAGAGGTCCACCCTACCAGCCAACCTCAGATCTCCACGCAGGCACACATGAATGCACATACATTTGCACACATCCAGAGATAAACTAACCTCAAACAATCCACATTCCAAGAAATCCAGACGTGGCTCTGATTGCACACACATGTGATTATGCGCAGAGGTCCACCCTACCAGCCAACCTCAGATCTCCACGCAGGCACACATGAATGCACATACATTTGCACACATCCAGAGATAAACTCACCCCAAACAATCCACATTCCAAGAAATCCAGACGTGCCTCTGATTGCACACACATGTGATTATGCGCAGAGGTCCACCCTACCAGCCAACCTCAGATCTCCACGCAGGCACACATGAATGCACATACATTTGCACACATCCAGAGATAAACTCACCCCAAACAATCCACATTCCAAGAAATCCAGACGTGCCTCTGATTGCACACACATGTGATTATGCGCAGAGGTCCACCCTACCAGCCAACCTCAGATCTCCACGCAGGCACACATGAATGCACATACATTTGCACACATCCAGAGATAAACTCACCCCAAACAATCCACATTCCAAGAAATCCAGACGTGGCTCTGATTGCACACACATGTGATTATGCGCAGAGGTCCACCCTACCAGCCAACCTCAGATCTCCACGCAGGCACACATGAATGCACATACATTTGCACACATCCAGAGATAAACTCACCCCAAACAATCCACATTCCAAGAAATCCAGACGTGCCTCTGATTGCACACACATGTGATTATGCGCAGAGGTCCACCCTACCAGCCAACCTCAGATCTCCACGCAGGCACACATGAATGCATATACATTTGCACACATCCAGAGATAAACTCACCCCAAACAATCCACATTCCAAGAAATCCAGACGTGGCTCTGATTGCACACACATGTGATTATGCGCAGAGGTCCACCCTACCAGCCAACCTCAGATCTCCACGCAGGCACACATGAATGCACATACATTTGCACACATCCAGAGATAAACTCACCCCAAACAATCCACATTCCAAGAAATCCAGACGTGCCTCTGATTGCACACACATGTGATTATGCGCAGAGGTCCACCCTACCACCCAACCCCGGATCTCCACGCAGGCACACATGAATGCACATACATTTACACACATCCAGAGATAAACTCACCCCAAACAATCCACATTCCAAGAAATCCAGACGTGGCTCTGATTGCACACACATGTGATTATGCGCAGAGGTCCACCCTACCAGCCAACCTCAGATCTCCACGCAGGCACACATGAATGCACATACATTTGCACACATCCAGAGATAAACTCACCCCAAACAATCCACATTCCAAGAAATCCAGACGTGCCTCTGATTGCACACACATGTGATTATGCGCAGAGGTCCACCCTACCAGCCAACCTCAGATCTCCACGCAGGCACACATGAATGCACATACATTTGCACACATCCAGAGATAAACTCACCCCAAACAATCCACATTCCAAGAAATCCAGACGTGGCTCTGATTGCACACACATGTGATTATGCGCAGAGGTCCACCCTACCAGCCAACCTCAGATCTCCACGCAGGCACACATGAATGCACATACATTTGCACACATCCAGAGATAAACTCACCCCAAACAATCCACATTCCAAGAAATCCAGACGTGGCTCTGATTGCACACACATGTGATTATGCGCAGAGGTCCACCCTACCAGCCAACCTCAGATCTCCACGCAGGCACACATGAATGCACATACATTTGCACACATCCAGAGATAAACTCACCCCAAACAATCCACATTCCAAGAAATCCAGACGTGGCTCTGATTGCACACACATGTGATTATGCGCAGAGGTCCACCCTACCAGCCAACCTCAGATCTCCACGCAGGCACACATGAATGCACATACATTTGCACACATCCAGAGATAAACTCACCCCAAACAATCCACATTCCAAGAAATCCAGACGTGGCTCTGATTGCACACACATGTGATTATGCGCAGAGGTCCACCCTACCAGCCAACCTCAGATCTCCACGCAGGCACACATGAATGCACATACATTTGCACACATCCAGAGATAAACTCACCCCAAACAATCCACATTCCAAGAAATCCAGACGTGCCTCTGATTGCACACACATGTGATTATGCGCAGAGGTCCACCCTACCAGCCAACCTCAGATCTCCACGCAGGCACACATGAATGCACATACATTTGCACACATCCAGAGATAAACTCACCCCAAACAATCCACATTCCAAGAAATCCAGACGTGGCTCTGATTGCACACACATGTGATTATGCGCAGAGGTCCACCCTACCAGCCAACCTCAGATCTCCACGCAGGCACACATGAATGCACATACATTTGCACACATCCAGAGATAAACTCACCCCAAACAATCCACATTCCAAGAAATCCAGACGTGCCTCTGATTGCACACACATGTGATTATGCGCAGAGGTCCACCCTACCAGCCAACCTCAGATCTCCACGCAGGCACACATGAATGCACATACATTTGCACACATCCAGAGATAAACTCACCCCAAACAATCCACATTCCAAGAAATCCAGACGTGCCTCTGATTGCACACACATGTGATTATGCGCAGAGGTCCACCCTACCACCCAACCCCGGATCTCCACGCAGGCACACATGAATGCACATACATTTACACACATCCAGAGATAAACTCACCCCAAACAATCCACATTCCAAGAAATCCAGACGTGGCTCTGATTGCACACACATGTGATTATGCGCAGAGGTCCACCCTACCAGCCAACCTCAGATCTCCATGCAGGCACACATGAATGCACATACATTTGCACACATCCAGAGATAAACTCACCCCAAACAATCCACATTCCAAGAAATCCAGACGTGGCTCTGATTGCACACACATGTGATTATGCGCAGAGGTCCACCCTACCAGCCAACCTCAGATCTCCACGCAGGCACACATGAATGCACATACATTTGCACACATCCAGAGATAAACTCACCCCAAACAATCCACATTCCAAGAAATCCAGACGTGGCTCTGATTGCACACACATGTGATTATGCGCAGAGGTCCACCCTACCAGCCAACCTCAGATCTCCACGCAGGCACACATGAATGCACATACATTTGCACACATCCAGAGATAAACTAACCTCAAACAATCCACATTCCAAGAAATCCAGACGTGGCTCTGATTGCACACACATGTGATTATGCGCAGAGGTCCACCCTACCAGCCAACCTCAGATCTCCACGCAGGCACACATGAATGCACATACATTTGCACACATCCAGAGATAAACTCACCCCAAACAATCCACATTCCAAGAAATCCAGACGTGCCTCTGATTGCACACACATGTGATTATGCGCAGAGGTCCACCCTACCAGCCAACCTCAGATCTCCACGCAGGCACACATGAATGCACATACATTTGCACACATCCAGAGATAAACTCACCCCAAACAATCCACATTCCAAGAAATCCAGACGTGCCTCTGATTGCACACACATGTGATTATGCGCAGAGGTCCACCCTACCAGCCAACCTCAGATCTCCACGCAGGCACACATGAATGCACATACATTTGCACACATCCAGAGATAAACTCACCCCAAACAATCCACATTCCAAGAAATCCAGACGTGGCTCTGATTGCACACACATGTGATTATGCGCAGAGGTCCACCCTACCAGCCAACCTCAGATCTCCACGCAGGCACACATGAATGCACATACATTTGCACACATCCAGAGATAAACTCACCCCAAACAATCCACATTCCAAGAAATCCAGACGTGCCTCTGATTGCACACACATGTGATTATGCGCAGAGGTCCACCCTACCAGCCAACCTCAGATCTCCACGCAGGCACACATGAATGCATATACATTTGCACACATCCAGAGATAAACTCACCCCAAACAATCCACATTCCAAGAAATCCAGACGTGGCTCTGATTGCACACACATGTGATTATGCGCAGAGGTCCACCCTACCAGCCAACCTCAGATCTCCACGCAGGCACACATGAATGCACATACATTTGCACACATCCAGAGATAAACTCACCCCAAACAATCCACATTCCAAGAAATCCAGACGTGCCTCTGATTGCACACACATGTGATTATGCGCAGAGGTCCACCCTACCACCCAACCCCGGATCTCCACGCAGGCACACATGAATGCACATACATTTACACACATCCAGAGATAAACTCACCCCAAACAATCCACATTCCAAGAAATCCAGACGTGGCTCTGATTGCACACACATGTGATTATGCGCAGAGGTCCACCCTACCAGCCAACCTCAGATCTCCACGCAGGCACACATGAATGCACATACATTTGCACACATCCAGAGATAAACTCACCCCAAACAATCCACATTCCAAGAAATCCAGACGTGCCTCTGATTGCACACACATGTGATTATGCGCAGAGGTCCACCCTACCAGCCAACCTCAGATCTCCACGCAGGCACACATGAATGCACATACATTTGCACACATCCAGAGATAAACTCACCCCAAACAATCCACATTCCAAGAAATCCAGACGTGGCTCTGATTGCACACACATGTGATTATGCGCAGAGGTCCACCCTACCAGCCAACCTCAGATCTCCACGCAGGCACACATGAATGCACATACATTTGCACACATCCAGAGATAAACTCACCCCAAACAATCCACATTCCAAGAAATCCAGACGTGGCTCTGATTGCACACACATGTGATTATGCGCAGAGGTCCACCCTACCAGCCAACCTCAGATCTCCACGCAGGCACACATGAATGCACATACATTTGCACACATCCAGAGATAAACTCACCCCAAACAATCCACATTCCAAGAAATCCAGACGTGGCTCTGATTGCACACACATGTGATTATGCGCAGAGGTCCACCCTACCAGCCAACCTCAGATCTCCACGCAGGCACACATGAATGCACATACATTTGCACACATCCAGAGATAAACTCACCCCAAACAATCCACATTCCAAGAAATCCAGACGTGGCTCTGATTGCACACACATGTGATTATGCGCAGAGGTCCACCCTACCAGCCAACCTCAGATCTCCACGCAGGCACACATGAATGCACATACATTTGCACACATCCAGAGATAAACTCACCCCAAACAATCCACATTCCAAGAAATCCAGACGTGCCTCTGATTGCACACACATGTGATTATGCGCAGAGGTCCACCCTACCAGCCAACCTCAGATCTCCACGCAGGCACACATGAATGCACATACATTTGCACACATCCAGAGATAAACTCACCCCAAACAATCCACATTCCAAGAAATCCAGACGTGGCTCTGATTGCACACACATGTGATTATGCGCAGAGGTCCACCCTACCAGCCAACCTCAGATCTCCACGCAGGCACACATGAATGCACATACATTTGCACACATCCAGAGATAAACTCACCCCAAACAATCCACAAACAATCCACATTCCAAGAAATCCAGACGTGGCTCTGATTGCACACACATGTGATTATGCGCAGAGGTCCACCCTACCAGCCAACCTCAGATCTCCACGCAGGCACACATGAATGCACATACATTTGCACACATCCAGAGATAAACTCACCCCAAACAATCCACATTCCAAGAAATCCAGACGTGGCTCTGATTGCACACACATGTGATTATGCGCAGAGGTCCACCCTACCAGCCAACCTCAGATCTCCACGCAGGCACACATGAATGCACATACATTTGCACACATCCAGAGATAAACTCACCCCAAACAATCAACATTCCAAGAAATCCAGACGTGCCTCTGATTGCACACACATGTGATTATGCGCAGAGGTCCACCCTACCACCCAACCCCGGATCTCCACGCAGGCACACATGAATGCACATACATTTACACACATCCAGAGATAAACTCACCCCAAACAATCCACATTCCAAGAAATCCAGACGTGGCTCTGATTGCACACACATGTGATTATGCGCAGAGGTCCACCCTACCAGCCAACCTCAGATCTCCATGCAGGCACACATGAATGCACATACATTTGCACACATCCAGAGATAAACTCACCCCAAACAATCCACATTCCAAGAAATCCAGACGTGGCTCTGATTGCACACACATGTGATTATGCGCAGAGGTCCACCCTACCAGCCAACCTCAGATCTCCACGCAGGCACACATGAATGCACATACATTTGCACACATCCAGAGATAAACTCACCCCAAACAATCCACATTCCAAGAAATCCAGACGTGGCTCTGATTGCACACACATGTGATTATGCGCAGAGGTCCACCCTACCAGCCAACCTCAGATCTCCACGCAGGCACACATGAATGCACATACATTTGCACACATCCAGAGATAAACTAACCTCAAACAATCCACATTCCAAGAAATCCAGACGTGGCTCTGATTGCACACACATGTGATTATGCGCAGAGGTCCACCCTACCAGCCAACCTCAGATCTCCACGCAGGCACACATGAATGCACATACATTTGCACACATCCAGAGATAAACTCACCCCAAACAATCCACATTCCAAGAAATCCAGACGTGCCTCTGATTGCACACACATGTGATTATGCGCAGAGGTCCACCCTACCAGCCAACCTCAGATCTCCACGCAGGCACACATGAATGCACATACATTTGCACACATCCAGAGATAAACTCACCCCAAACAATCCACATTCCAAGAAATCCAGACGTGCCTCTGATTGCACACACATGTGATTATGCGCAGAGGTCCACCCTACCAGCCAACCTCAGATCTCCACGCAGGCACACATGAATGCACATACATTTGCACACATCCAGAGATAAACTCACCCCAAACAATCCACATTCCAAGAAATCCAGACGTGGCTCTGATTGCACACACATGTGATTATGCGCAGAGGTCCACCCTACCAGCCAACCTCAGATCTCCACGCAGGCACACATGAATGCACATACATTTGCACACATCCAGAGATAAACTCACCCCAAACAATCCACATTCCAAGAAATCCAGACGTGCCTCTGATTGCACACACATGTGATTATGCGCAGAGGTCCACCCTACCAGCCAACCTCAGATCTCCACGCAGGCACACATGAATGCATATACATTTGCACACATCCAGAGATAAACTCACCCCAAACAATCCACATTCCAAGAAATCCAGACGTGGCTCTGATTGCACACACATGTGATTATGCGCAGAGGTCCACCCTACCAGCCAACCTCAGATCTCCACGCAGGCACACATGAATGCACATACATTTGCACACATCCAGAGATAAACTCACCCCAAACAATCCACATTCCAAGAAATCCAGACGTGCCTCTGATTGCACACACATGTGATTATGCGCAGAGGTCCACCCTACCACCCAACCCCGGATCTCCACGCAGGCACACATGAATGCACATACATTTACACACATCCAGAGATAAACTCACCCCAAACAATCCACATTCCAAGAAATCCAGACGTGGCTCTGATTGCACACACATGTGATTATGCGCAGAGGTCCACCCTACCAGCCAACCTCAGATCTCCACGCAGGCACACATGAATGCACATACATTTGCACACATCCAGAGATAAACTCACCCCAAACAATCCACATTCCAAGAAATCCAGACGTGCCTCTGATTGCACACACATGTGATTATGCGCAGAGGTCCACCCTACCAGCCAACCTCAGATCTCCACGCAGGCACACATGAATGCACATACATTTGCACACATCCAGAGATAAACTCACCCCAAACAATCCACATTCCAAGAAATCCAGACGTGGCTCTGATTGCACACACATGTGATTATGCGCAGAGGTCCACCCTACCAGCCAACCTCAGATCTCCACGCAGGCACACATGAATGCACATACATTTGCACACATCCAGAGATAAACTCACCCCAAACAATCCACATTCCAAGAAATCCAGACGTGGCTCTGATTGCACACACATGTGATTATGCGCAGAGGTCCACCCTACCAGCCAACCTCAGATCTCCACGCAGGCACACATGAATGCACATACATTTGCACACATCCAGAGATAAACTCACCCCAAACAATCCACATTCCAAGAAATCCAGACGTGGCTCTGATTGCACACACATGTGATTATGCGCAGAGGTCCACCCTACCAGCCAACCTCAGATCTCCACGCAGGCACACATGAATGCACATACATTTGCACACATCCAGAGATAAACTCACCCCAAACAATCCACATTCCAAGAAATCCAGACGTGGCTCTGATTGCACACACATGTGATTATGCGCAGAGGTCCACCCTACCAGCCAACCTCAGATCTCCACGCAGGCACACATGAATGCACATACATTTGCACACATCCAGAGATAAACTCACCCCAAACAATCCACATTCCAAGAAATCCAGACGTGCCTCTGATTGCACACACATGTGATTATGCGCAGAGGTCCACCCTACCAGCCAACCTCAGATCTCCACGCAGGCACACATGAATGCACATACATTTGCACACATCCAGAGATAAACTCACCCCAAACAATCCACATTCCAAGAAATCCAGACGTGGCTCTGATTGCACACACATGTGATTATGCGCAGAGGTCCACCCTACCAGCCAACCTCAGATCTCCACGCAGGCACACATGAATGCACATACATTTGCACACATCCAGAGATAAACTCACCCCAAACAATCCACAAACAATCCACATTCCAAGAAATCCAGACGTGGCTCTGATTGCACACACATGTGATTATGCGCAGAGGTCCACCCTACCAGCCAACCTCAGATCTCCACGCAGGCACACATGAATGCACATACATTTGCACACATCCAGAGATAAACTCACCCCAAACAATCCACATTCCAAGAAATCCAGACGTGGCTCTGATTGCACACACATGTGATTATGCGCAGAGGTCCACCCTACCAGCCAACCTCAGATCTCCACGCAGGCACACATGAATGCACATACATTTGCACACATCCAGAGATAAACTCACCCCAAACAATCAACATTCCAAGAAATCCAGACGTGCCTCTGATTGCACACACATGTGATTATGCGCAGAGGTCCACCCTACCAGCCAACCTCAATCTGCCGGCCTTTTCTGCTTGCATCTTTGTTTTTTTTTCATCTAACACTGACGTTATTCCATGTTAATTATTTTTTCTCCGTGAAAAACACAGCAAATCATCTTATCCCGGTACCAACTCATCTTATCCCGGTATCCACGGTACCCATCCCTAGTTGTCACATGACATTTGTGGACCCCGCTATTTTTTTAGTTGGACAATTTATCAGTAAAGTTTCAATCTCTGTTATTACCCCTAGACTAGACCGGCTGCACCACACAGACACTGCAAACCTCATCTCTGAAGAAAAACCACAAGAACAACATCCAAAAGAAAGAAAACATACCTTAGAAACATGCCGGGTTAGAGGAGACGGCAGCACTGCAGAGGTGAGGACAGGCATCTGTTTGAAATAGACAAAACAGTAAACATAGTCATACAGACTCAGAGACGCTTTCCATCCAATCTGTCTAAGTTTGAGCTGTTTTACAGTGAAGAATGGGCAAATAATTCAGTCTCTAGATGTGCAAAGCTGGTAGAGACGTACTCCAAAAGACCTGCAGGTGTAACTGGAGCAAAATGTGGCTCTATGAAGAGCAGGGGGTGAATAGAAAAGAATGACACACTTTTCCAAATTTCATTTGCTTAGAATTTTGACAACCATGTATTATTTTCATGCCACTTCACAATTATGTGCTACTTTGTGTTAATCTACCATTGAAACTGTCAATAAAAACATCTTTTGTTTGTGGTTGTAAGGTGACAAAATGTGCACAAGTTCAAGGACTATGAATGCTATTTCAAGGGACTGTAATGTTAAATCACCCCCCATGCACACATCAGTGCACATGCATGTACACATATGCAGAGTTACATTATCAAAGAAGCTAAAAAAACAAGCTCTGCTTTAACTTTTAACTAAAAAAAAAAAGACTGCAAACTTTAGGAACAATATGGAATGAGTGATAATGTCATCATTCCATGAATTGAAAAAATTTGTTTCACCTTAAATCTATTTTTCTTTTCTTAATTGCAAAAACTGTAAATTTGGCTCAAGGGGACCTGAAAGCCAGGAGACAATTTATTGACTTTGCCCACAATCTTATGAAGAAAAAGATTTCCATTAAATATTAATAGAGCAAAATCTCTCTCTCTTAAGTATTTGCACCTAACCACGTCCTAACCTAGCAGTCATATACAGCTATTAATTAATCCTGCATTTTTTTTGTCAAAGACATTTCTCACCATGAAATTACCCGATTCAAAACATGAACACTGTTAGCCTTTGCAGTAATTTCCATAGCTTAGTACTGCAAAATCAACAGTAAAAAACTCTAAAGGATGTTAGCAGTTTAGTACTGTAATTTGCATGTAATTGTGGGAAAATTCCATGAGATTACACTATTTTTACGGTAACTCACCGTACTCATGGAAACAGCTGTAAAATACAGCAAATGTAACAATTGGTGATGTTACTGAGATTATACTATTACACCATCTGGATTTCTGTTGTTTTCTACTGTAGATCTAAGAGTAATTACTTAAATCCTCATTCAGTTGTTTTTATTTGTTTGCTTCTTTTTTCTTGCTTTGTTTGTTGGGTTTTTTCCTTCCTGGTCTGAGGGATAGGGGTTCTAAGTGTTGTGGGTAGGGGATAAACTGCTGGAAGCAACTATAAGACATGTGAGTGTGTCATTAATCTGTATTCTGATATTTCAGTTTTAACAGTCACTGTGAAACTTGCTTGTTTGGTGTTTGACAATTCTGCATGTATTTGCTTTTCTTTGTTGCTTCAACTCAATAAAAATATCTTTGAGAAAAAAAAATCCTCATTCAGAGTGTATTACTATAAAATGTGATTCACTGTGAAAGCAGTATAACATATAAACTACAATATACAGCATAATTTTTAACTTAAGGAGTAAGTTGCAGCCACACTAAAATTTAATTCCTTGAACTGAATGGAACCTCATATATTAATAAATGCATTTGTTTAGTCAAACAATGTGAAACATTAGTAATACTATTAATTAATAGTATACTTGTAAGGTTAGTATTGTGATAGAGTCGAGTATATTTAATTATACTCTTGTAGACATTATGACATTATGCTAGTACAATTATGGTGAACAAAAAGTACATCTAAAAGTTAATTTCAAGAATACTGTTATGTACTAAAACGGGGGCCAATATAGTCCCAAGAAGCATTATTAGTATACGTACTAGGTAAGATATACTTGGGAAATATAATTGAAGTATACTCATTTTTGTATGGCCAGCAACAAAAACTAATGGCTACATTTAGAGTAATGTTTAAAAATGACTTCATTTAGCAGGATGTTGCTTTTTTTCTCTTCTTATTCTTTCTTATACTGGACCTTCATTTGTTTTGTATAAGGTGGTACTTTTTAAGACACCTCTGCCTAACTACAGTGAACTGACCTAATAATATGCTCTGGTCGTCATTTTACACAAGGTGTCACATCCATGAAACCTACACCACTAACCAGCATCAGTCCTACAACTTCACTCTCAAAATTAATAAATTCTGGGACAAGCAGAAACTGTATTTTTAGCGGTGCATTTTGTTGCAGGCCAGACTGCTATTAAATGCTCTCCTAAAGAAATAATTCCTTTGTAGCACCACTTCGTCTTGGTTCAGAAGAGATGTCCTGATATACGTGATTGTTAGGTATTTTAGTACCATGGGAGCATTTACTGGATATTGTTTTATAGTGACATTATGCAGGAAAACTCTGTCATTCAATAAGGCCCCTTTGTTTTAGTTATTTTTCTCTTTGACCCAAGAATTGATGTGTGAGAATCACAGGCTGGTACAAGGTTGAAATACCACAGAGATCACTCCCTCAGCTACATTAGTTTCTTAATCTTTTAGGAGACGCCTGTTGAAGGCCAGATGGTTTGTTTCAGAATTCACTAATGAAAGAACTCTTTATTTCGTGCCTTGAAAATATGTCGCTGAGATAATCACAATTGTAGCTGAACTGATACACTATACAAAGGATGCTTCTTCACCCAAGGGCAGAAAGACGCTCCCTTATCTTGGTCTGTACTGGTTTAAACTGAGAATCTGCTGACTCATGAATTTGTCCCTCTATATAAACTGTTGTACTTGTGAATAAAGTTGAGTCAATTTGGGAAGACAACCTGAAGCAGTCTCTGTTTTCTTGTTCTCCCAAGCTGCTCCCGAGCTCGTACTAACACGCTGAATGGCATGCTTGAATATTACTTGAGAATATATTTGACTGTGTTACAGACTAAGGTACATTCTCTGCTGATAGACGTCCACGCCTCGGAGGAAGCCGATCCACGGATTAGGCCCTGGAAGCCGTTTCCTTCAGTGATAATGTAACACATTATCACAGTTTAGCGCGTTGGGTTGTGTTGGATTGTTACGTTTTTAAAGCTTTGTAATGCGACAGGTGCGATAGCCGACACCACACCTTCACCTGACGTACAACGTGACGTATGACGCACACG
Source organism: Astatotilapia calliptera (assembly GCF_964374335.1). Taxonomy (NCBI): domain Eukaryota; kingdom Metazoa; phylum Chordata; class Actinopteri; order Cichliformes; family Cichlidae; genus Astatotilapia; species Astatotilapia calliptera. The sequence continues at coordinate 34,795 of NC_137440.1, forward strand.
TTGGGTATTCACTTTCAAAACAACACTGGGGATAGAAAATAGTGCTCGAGGTGGTTAATGCTCCTTTCGCTGGTTGCCAACCACCATTAAATAACAACAAGAAGAAAATATTGGTCTGCTTCTCTTAGTTTTGCACGTTTAAGCCGCAATTCAGACTCAAAAAAAGCTGCAAAGCAGGAGAACGACATGGCCATCAAATATTCTGTGCCACAGATACAGTTCGCTGCAGCACAGAGTGATGATGAGACCGTTAACATGTGCAACTTAGAAGTAGTCAGAGGTAACTGGATGTTCAATCGGGTTAAATGCAAGGTTGATTGGATTATATCTGAAGATCGTATGCTATTCGTGGTAACTCTGCTAGACTCCAAATTGCTGCTCGTCCATGCGGGAGTATCTCAAAATTAAATGAAACCACTTAACACTTTTTCCCTAAAACGGACTGACATGGGACACATTAAAGTTGGATCGGAACCTGCTAATCAGTCTGAAGGTAAGTGTTTTTTTCACTTATTCGAGAGAAGTCCGAAATGCGTTCTTAGTACTGTTTGTTTTGACTTTTAAGCTACCCTACCAGGATATTTTCATTTAAAGACAAATTGTCAATATCTCTGAATGTGGAGACTCAAAAGACTAGTTAGGTAATTTGCCGATGGATTTATGAGACTTGATAGAAACTTGGACGTTTGCAACAGGTGAATCGGTGAACTACCGAGGTTGCGCCCAAATGCTTAAAGCTGTTAGCTGGTCAGTGTTTTCAGGTGTGCTTGTACTACCTGTACGGTGCGGAGTGCTGACTAAGTCATGTTAAACCCATTAAAGCGTCGAGCTCAAATATCTTTTCATTTTTGTGCACTGTTCTCTTGTTGGCACACATTTTCTGTTTATTGAAGCCTTTTGTGAATAATTTTGATCATGTAAAAACTGGGAATTGGTCCCTATTGACAATACTCTTATTTTTTGCATTGAATATGTCATTCAGGAAAGGTAATTGGTCACTGAAGTTTTTGCAACTGTGTATTTCTAAATTTTGTGGCTTCAGTGCACACAAATTTATATTGTTCAGTTTGCATGTTAAAAGCCTGCCAAGCACCCCAAGGCTGATTATGCTTGGTAAGAAGTCATTTATGACATAGAGCTGATTAGACCATATTAAAATTTCTGTTTGGCACAGGAGCTTTTCGTGGACACAGGTATCCAGTCTCTGTTTTGTTAGCTCAAATTTCTGTAATTTCCTTTATAAACCAAGGTTGTTGGACATGTGTCTCAGTGAATCCAGCAAAGTAACAATATCAAATTTCACATTACATATTACTGATCAACAGTAGTCTAGCTACACCAACAGCAGAAATACTGAAGTCAATACTGTAAAGTTTAACAGCAGCACAAACTATAAACTCCAAAATAACCATACAGTTGATTCACCTCCGGTACTTTAACTGGGCTGACTCTTTGTTAGGTGTGTTTAATGGGCAGAATAATTCCCAATTATATACAATTATAATATGTTAAAATGGACCTATGTACACAAGGCCATTAATAATTAACTGTACGTAGGTATTTGCTTTATGACTATCTAGACAGTGTGAAGAAGTGAAGTATTGAAATTATTTTATGTTGCATAATGACAACATGTTGCCCCTATACATTTAAGGACAAAGTTCAATGACCGCCACCTGCTGGATGGTGAGTGAAGAGGGGCGTGTAATTGTTGAGCTGGACAAAGAGAACACCTGTGCTGATGCAATGTCAGTCTTCTTTGGTTCATTCTATGTATTGAACCTGGAATACCAGGAGTCAGCGGGTGCAAGGTTTTTTGTAAGGATAAACCCTGAAGAGGGAACAAAATGTACCTCCAAGGTTGGGACAAGCAGGAAGACTGGGACCACTGTGAAGCGAAAGGTTGTTCACATTAACCCTCATGTCACAACTTTCCTCCAGTGGCTTACTGAATTTGAGTGGAGAACTTCAAATTAGGGAAATTAGTAAATTTCTTGTATAATTTAAGTGACCAATGTGTTGTTACCCATGTCTCCACAGATGATCCATGGCCCATGCTTTCTGGACATTTACACAAGACGAGCAACAATGAAGACAAGCTCTCTCGCCATCTTGCAAGACGCTGTCTCTGTCCAATAGGTTTTTTTGAGTGCAACAGTTTTGATTTTTTTCCCTTCTTTTACCCATCCATCCATCCATTCACTTCCGCTTATCCTTTTTCAGGGTCGCGGGGGGCGCTGGAGCCTATCCCAGCTGTCATAGGGCGAGAGGCGGGGTACACCCTGGACAGGTCGCCAGTCTGTCGCAGGGCCAACACACAGGGACAGACAACCATTCACACTCACATTCACTCGCACATTCACACCTAGTGGCAATTTGTATTATCCAATTAACCTATCCCCACAAGCTGCATGTCTTTGGACGGTGGGAGGAAGCCGGAGTACCCGGAGAGAACCCACGCAAACACGGGGAGAACATGCAAACTCCACACAGAAAGACCTGATGGTGGAATTGAACTCAGGACCTTCTTGCTGTGTGGCAACAGTGCTAACCTTCTTTTACCCGTTTGTTAAAAATTATTTCAGCTACTTACACTTTAATTGTCACATGTATTGGCTCACCCTACAAATCAATGAACTCAGTCCACAAAGCAAGATCAGGGTTCAGTGCAGGTCAGTCAAGTTCCTTCACACCACACACGCTCATCCATGTCCTTGTGGACCCTGTTTTGTGCAATGATTTGGTCGTGTGAGCCAGTATTTTGGACAAAGTGTATATAAAGGCAGACGTGTGGGGCTTGATATTATATCCATTACAATTCAGTTTGTTTGTATGGTGCCAACAAAATGAATGCCAAGGCACTTCACATTGTAGGTTTGAGACCCTACAAAATATAAGTAAGGAAACCCAACACTTGAGCATGTGTTGTCTGCCATGATATGGATATGACATAATATTGTTATTGTTTGTACAACCATCTGAGAAAATAATGGATTACATGGTTTAGTAAAAACAAGTGCTTCCTCAATGAAAATATGTTTTCAGTTCTTTTCAGTTTTTGATTTTGGAAATGTGTATTTCAGCAGGGAAGAATCAGAATTGAAATAAAGTGGTGTAAAGCACATGAATTATATTTTGTGTGTGTGTGTGTGTGTGTGTGTGTGTGTGTGTGTGTGTGTGTGTGTGTGTGTGTGTATCCATCCATCCAACTTTTTTGGAACCCTCCAGTCTCTTACAGTATGTTACTGTTAACTGAAATTACGGTAAATTACGACCTTTTAAAAGAGTAAATGACCGCCTGTTAGGACACGGTGTCCTCTAGCAGAGATGAATATTTTTGGTACTGATGATGCGTACCAACGGTAAGTTACTGGTTAATATATTGCAGTTTATTACCTTGCAGCGGGCTTACAGTGACATACCGTGAATAAGCGGTAGTATACCAATTTATTAATCACAGTATGATGTTACTTTGTTGACGTAATTTACGACATAACGACATAACGGTATCTCACTGACATAACTGTCGCCAGTGAGATACCGTAAAAAAGGCTACGGTGCGTTACCATAATTTGTCCAAGAGTATTATACCACACCAGCAAAAAACGGTATCATCCTGCAGAAAGGTAAGCTACCGTAACACGGCGTCACGATATGACGCTGGCAGCAGTGACGCCAGTATGTTACCGTAAAGTGGCGATGAAAAGTCTAACGGTGCAGATACACGGAGTAATCAGAAAAGTTTAGCATGAATCTGGACATTAGATTTAAGATTTAAGTTTTAAGCTTATCAGATATCACTTGTTAGAAGCTCCTTACCGTTTGAATAAATCTCTTCTCAATCTGCTGTCCTCTTCTGCTTGCATCTTTTTTTTTTCATCTAACACTGACGTTATTTTTTCTCCGTGAAAAACACAGCAACTCATCTTATCCCGGGGTGCCAGGAAGTCGAGCTGCGGATCTCAGCAGAAAACTTTTCAAACTGATTGCAGGTTGATCCAGGTATACATTTGAAACAGGTTCTCCTCGGTGACGTGACAGTCGGAATGCATCTGCGTAACCATGGTTACAGGGGGACGCTTTGGAGCTCTGCTGCTCAGCAGCAAAATATTTCAGATCAATATGTAAATACTCCAACTCTAAAACCAAGTAATATAAATATGCTGCATATGTGTATAGTGCGTTCATGTGTGTGTGCGCTGCGTGGTGACGTAGGCGCGTGCATGTGTGCCCCGGTCACAGCTCCTTTCAGCATGGCCGGAGGTAAGTCACTGCCACGTTGCTCTCAGCTAATTAAAGTTTGTTCAGATCCCAAGCTGCAATGTGAATACAGCCAAACCGCCGCGTTTTTATTTGTCATTAAGAGACTCATTCGGGATAAGTTTTGTGGAGGGCGGAGTTCACTAATATACGCTTATGAGTTTTAGCCGAGAACGCAGCTAAAATGCTAGCATGCTAAGTTAGCCTGATTGCTAGCGGCTACTCGCGGCAGTCTTTTTTTAACAGCATGCACTCTTTTTTCCTTCGTCAGGAGAGGTGTACTGGCAGTCGCGTGACACACACAGATCAGACACATATTTCTGTGTTGCAGGTATGGAGATGTTCTTATGTTTTGGAGATGCAGTCTTTCATTCATTGTTTTTATAAGTACAGTGTTGTACTGCCTGTTAGATGGCGGTTATTAATATAATTGTACTGAAGTATAATGTTTGAACTATAAGTACCAGAATATTGGGTCCTGGTTATTGAATTGTATTTATCTGACTGTTTATTTGTTTTTGAATTATTTTGTTTATTGTTCTTATAAGTTGTTTTTGATGTTTTTTTCAGTGACATATTATTTATTTTGTGCTTTTTGTTTTTGAGAGCTTAAGTTAATGTTTTAAAACAATTTGTTGTATTTGATTCATTATATTATTGTAGTGTTAATGAAGCTGCAGACACAGCTCCTTTCAACATGGCCAGAGGAGAGGTGTACTGGCAGTCGCGTGACACACACAGATCAGACACATATTTCTGTGTTGCAGATGTGCAGTAAAGAGCCAAAGACCCAGTACTGTCTCCTGCCTCCTACTTTCACGCCAGAACACAACGCAAGAACAACAGGCGTAACACATGAACGGGTTACACATACTGAGGTGAGTTGTTGAGGATATGTCGAGCTGTCGATAAGCACGGCTGTTTCTGTGCTCTTATATACTGTTAGCCTGTTTTGCTGGCGTTAGTGAAGCTGTTTTCAACTGGATGTAACATTGTTGAACTCTGATGATTAATGAATAAACTCTCGATGTGACGATGTGAGCATGTAATTGTAACCCTGTGTTCATTTAGTCGTTTGATACCGTTTAATATCCAGTACATCTATTGGGTGTTTTATAACATGCCCTGGAATCATTTTAAGTTTTACAATGCCGGTGATTTACGACTCTTTCGCGACAGTCAACTGTGGCGTAAACTCTGGCGGGTCTCAGAGCTAGCTTATGTGAGCAAGCAGTGACATCTATACATGCAGTAGCCTTAAAATACTGATTATTTATTCTCCTGCTAGGTAAGAATTTGTGTTTTATACGTTTATTGTCACATTGTGCGCCATGTTATTGTTTCGGTGAAATGAATTTCTACAATGGCGGACTTAGACAAAATAGTGTTACTGTTAATTTGACTCTCTGCAGTGTTTAAATGCTTACATATACACACACAGTTACTGTCCCGCCACACGTAGGACTCAGTTCTGCTTCTATGCCCCATCTTTGTTTACTCTTTCCCACCCAACAAGTGCATAAATAAGATGTTAAAAACGTCATCATCATATCAAACATGATAGATTTGGGGGGAGTTTGTTTGGCACATGCTGACTGCATTCTAATTATAACCAGAAGAGGAGGCGAGAGGAGAGAACGAGAGTGCAGCAGTTTGGTGAAAGGAACAGGAAAGATGAAGAAGAGGTGAGCATCCAAGAGACGAGCAAGAGGACAGTTTCAAAGCAGACATTATGGCACAATAAAAGCTGTAAGAGCAGAGATTCATTCATATCTTTACTATTTTTCTTTAGCTTCTACTCCCGCTGCTTACAATAAATCTGAGATAAAGAACAAACAAGAACAACTCACATGGCATTGATTGTTTAGTTCAGTGTCACTCTGTGATTGTTTGACATTTCATATAAATGTGACTCTAAAATATAGCCAATAATAAAAAGCTGCTGTTACTGAGTGAAACTTGAAGGATTATGATAAACTTCAGTTCTTACTGAATCTGTAACATTGCTTTTTTAAAAAATTGTTAAATGACTTTTGTGTCACTGTGCACAGTGAAAAGCTCACCTGATGTAGTGGTGAGGCCATGTTCACCACTAGATGGAGACAACCTGGCACAGGTATTTTCTATACACTAAATTTCACACTGAAAAGCCTTGGTGGGAATTTTTGTTTCATAGAAAGTAAAGGAAAACATGTCTTGAGGTCTTTTTCCTGTGTTTTCAAAATTGTGTTTTTCACATACACATCAAAACTTCACACAGACAAACACACACAGAAAACAATAAAATATGTCAAATTGCATGCACGTCTCATTCATTTTCTGAGAATTTCAACACTTTTAGTTTTTATGGAAAATAACTTTGTCAGGTCAGTGAATAGCTGCCACATAAGTACAAATCTAAATCATACATGTGTATTATAGAAAAAAGCACAAACCGTTGTGCTGTTAGTTCATAATAAATGGGTAGGGGTGCATAGTCAGTAAAAGTCACCAAGGCTCTGCAGAGCTCCAAACCTGCTCTTCCACAGACAGAAGCATCAAAAATGTGCGCTGGGAGCTTCATGGCATGGATTTCTACAGCCAACTAAATCTATATGTGTGTGGCCAAGAACCTTAGTCCATGTAGGGCATCTTAGCACAGTTTACTTGTGTCAGCTAGTGGGAGGGCAGAGAGCGCAGCCTTTACATTGTTTTATTGTAGAGTGACAGGAACTGCCTATGAGCTTCTAATCAAGCAGAAGTGTTGACGGAAAATCTATCAAAGGAAATACATTGATGAAAATCAAAGAAGAGAAATATTTATGTGATGTTCCATTTTCCTGAGAGCTGATTGGCTGTGATGACTCCTTCAAGTACTACATGCTACTTTGTCCTGCTAGTTAAGCCTGCTGTCTGTTCTCAGGCCTCCTCCTGCTTCACTGCCATATATCCATCACCAGAGGGCTCCACTGACCTGCCTGCTGACATCAGACCACACCCCTGTGTCATGTGACCTGGCAGGAGTTGCAAAGCTGGACTCAGACCTGGCCCAGGCAAGTTCAAAGGCAGCTGTGGTAGAGAGAGTATATGGGCTCAAATTGTGGTCATAAATATTTTGTACTTGTAAATCAGGATTTGTGTGTGTATGGGATCAGAACAATGCCACCTTGACATGAAACCGAAAAAAATATTGAAACTGAAATAAATGTACAACGCGGCTGCGGTCATTGGTCATTATTTTCCTGTATGAATCGCTGTTACAGTAAAAAATGTCACTTGCATATATCATATAGGAGACACACACATTGATATACACTAAATAGTCATTTCATTTCTCTTTTTTTGTGTTGCCAATTTTTCGCGGGACACGCAATCGTGTTCTCTGATTGGATAGTTAAATTTGTGATTGACATGACATTGGCCAATCAGATGAGAGGAAGAAAAATAGGGTCAAAATTCGTACTTGTAACTTGAAAGTTTAGTGCAGACTTTCACACATATTTTTTGGATAAGTCCACACACAAATCTTTTTTACACACACAAATCCTGATTTACAAGTACAAAATATTTATGACCACAATTGAGCCCATAGTAGTAAAGCACTGGAAGGATGAGGTGGAAACAGGAAGTGTGTAGATACAGTGGACTTGGCATCCTCCACCTGCCTCCATGCTCTCTTTACTGGTCTTCTAAAAACTTCTCCTGTAGCTGTTTAAATGTTTAGGATAGCATTTAGAATTCAACGTTTGTCATTACACATGTCTAAATACAGGGTAACAAAATACAGTTTGCATCTAATCAGTAAGTGCAATAAGAGCAGATTATGTATAAGTTCAGTAGAGAGCAGATATACAGATGTACTGTTGTATACATATGTACAGATATACAGATGGTGTAGCATACAGATGTTCTGTATTGCTGTACAGATGGGCAGATATACAGGTGTACTGTGAACAAATATACAGATGTGCTACATATATGCAGATGTATCGGTGTGAGGTAAACAGATCTACAGAGTGCTATGAATATATCTACAGCAGTGGAAGCGTAGCTCTCTGAACAGACTGTAACAGTGAACAGTGTAGGCACTATAACAGAGACTGTCAGTGTCGTAAAACTATAGCAGTAACCAATGTGAGCATGTGGTGAATGTTGTTACGATCCAATGTTGTCAGTGTTTTGTGTTAGGCGTGACTGTTATGTGTTTCCTGTTTTACTTTGAAGGTCTGTCTTATCTCAGTGTGTTCAGGTTACGCTTCCTTGTCTCGTCAGTTCTGATTTGCCCAGCTGTGTTTCCCTCCTGTTGTCCGTTCCCTGATTGCTCCCTCTATGTATTTAAGCCCTGTGTTTCAGTTTGTCATGCGTCGTGATCATTGTGGTGTTGGTATCGTAGTTTTGTATATAGCTGTAAATAGATTTGTAAAGTAGCAATTGAGTATTTTTTTTTTCCACCTTGTATTTTTTCCACCTTTTTTCCACCACTCTCCCAAACACGTCACTATAAGACTGGACTCTCACACACGTCACCACACGCACCACCACACATTTCCTATAATTCTATAATTCCTATAATTTATAATCCTTATCTTTATAATCTCTTCTGCTATTTGCACATTCTTTACTGTAAATTCCTAAGTTAATTTGTAAATTTTTGTAGTAAATTGTAAATATTGTAAAACTTTTCTTCTGTCATTTAATGGTCGGGCATTGTACAGCTACAAGCATTTCACCCCCATGTCATACTGTGTATGGTTGTGTGTGTGTGACAAATAAAATTTGAATTTGATTTGAATTTGATTTATATATTGTTCACTGCAGCAGCCTAGTAGGCGTGAGAAGCCATTTTTGTTGATTAAGTTTTCTCCTGTTTTTCATGTAGCGAGTTAGGTAAGTGAATTGTCTTTTGTTTGGTTTTTCATTTTGGGTAGGAAAGCGTAGGGACCATTAGGAAGTTTTGTTTATTTTCGGCACTGCTCACTGCTGAAGCAAATAAATGGCTGCTTAGCATTTTAAAAGATACTATTGTTTGGGTTCTTGTTTTGGGTGGAGTGTGGTGGGCCAATGTTGTGTTGCGTTCAAGACACGCCTAGACTTAGGACGTAACAATGTTGAGAATGAAATCATGGTCACTGGGAGGAGAAGTGTAGAAGGGTTCAGTGAGTGTGGATGGAAAGGTTCAGCGGGGGCTGAGTTCAGTAGGGTGACAGCTGTGGGGGAGGAGCTGTTCCTAAACCTGCTGGTTTTAGTCTGAAGGCTCCTGTAGCACCTTCTGGGGGGGAGGAGCTGGAGGAGTTTATTGGCAGGATGAGAGGAGTCCCTGAGAATGATGCGTGCTCGGCATAGACATCTCTTCTTGTGGACATCCTCAATGGCAGGAAGTGGAGTCCCTGTGGTGAAAACTGCCCAACCCGCTGCAGTGCCTTGTGGCCAGCAACAGTTCCCATACCAGAGTGTGACACAGTTGGTCAGGATGCTCTCTATCACATAGTGGTAGAAGTTAACCAGTATGTCAGTAGACAGGTGGTTCTTCTTCAGTGTCCTCAAGGAAAAAAAGGCGCTGATGGGCCTTCTTGACCAGGCTGGAGGTGTCAGTTGACCAGGACAGATTCTCAGAGATGTGGGTCCCCAAGAACTTGAAGCTGGAGACCCATTCAACAGCTGTGCCATTTATGTAGATGGGGACATGGGGGTCTCTGTTCTCCCTCCTGAAGTCCACAATGAGCTCTTTGGTTTTGCTGGTATTCAGGAGCAGGTTATTGTCAGCACCACACAGCTAGGTGCTTTACTCTTCCCTGTAGCAGACTCATCATTGTCTCTGATGAGACAGTCACCGCGGTGTCATCTGCAGACTGGATGATGGAGTTGGATCCGGACCGAGGTCTGCAGTCATAGAGGAACGGGCTCAGCGCACAGCCCTGTGGAGTGCCAGTGTTGAGTGTGATGGTGGTAGAGCAGTTATAGCCTGACCTTACATGCCAGGGTCTGTTGGTCAGAAAGTCCATGATCCAGGTACAGATAATAATAATAATAATAATGGATTACATTTATATAGCGTCTTGTCTAAGGACACAACGACCAGGGGGATCAAACCGGCAACCTTCCAGTTATAGATGAGCTTCCCAATCCCCTGAACCATGGTCGCCTGGAGTTGCTGAGTCCAAAATCCACAAGTTTGGTGATCAGCTTGGAGGGAATGCCTGTACTGAATGCTGAGCTGAAGTCAACAAACAGCATTCTTACAGAAGTATTGCATAAATATCTGAGTACACGTTGCAAGAAACTGCATTCCCAGATCACATCCACTGTGTGCTGGAAAATTTGCAACGATTCTACAAAAAAGTTCCACGTGGTGGGTTTTTTTTTCTTCCTACTGGTGATGATCCAGTGGAGCTCCAGTCACTCCAGGCTCCCTTGTGGTTCCACAAAACAAACAAACTCGTGCGTCCATGACTGATACTCCTGCTTCACTTCTGTATGAATTGATCTTTTCATCACGGTTCACTTTGGACAAGCAGGGCCCTATTTCAGGAAGCCGGTTTAGAAAACTCAGAGTGAAAAACGATACTCAGGGTTGAGTAACCCCGAACTGTCCAACTCGGAATATTCGGTTTCAGAAAGGCTGATAACAATTAGTTCAATCAACGCGGAGTTGCTTTAACCCCAAGTTAAGCGCGCGCACGAGGATACATAAAGCCCTGATTAGTGGAGCACAGATTAAGCGAGTCACCATGGAGACGGAGGGAAAGAAGGCGCGGTCAATGTATTTTACAGCGCTTGAGGCCGAAATTCTGATGGCAGCATATGCTGATAACATGCAAATTTTGCGGGAAAAAAGTAACACAGCCTCAGCTGCAAAAGAAAGGGAGCATGCATGGCAAAACATAGCCGACAGAGTCAATGCGTGAGTGTTAATTTAAACATTGATCTAGGGATTTCCACCCATTTAACACGTTATCTTATTATATTTCATTATATTTTATTTTATTTTTTATTTCATACATTTGATTTTGTGATGTGATGTGAGCGCAGGTGCAACCCAACAGGCCCCAAACGTTCCTGGCAGCAAGTAAAGATGAAATATAAAAATATAGTCCAAACAGGTAAGGTGTAATTGTATTATGAGCCATAGTGCTTGGTCTGTTTGTCCGATGTAAATCAATTGCAGTTAGAGGCTACATTAATTTCCCCTCTGTAAGCACTTATTGAAATTATCTGAGCACATTAGAAGTACATATTTGCTTACTCTGTATGCTCAAATGTGGCCCGTTATAGCCAACAGAAAAAAAGCGGAGGCCCGAAAAACAGGTGGGGGTCCTCCACCACCACCACTCACAGAGGCTGAGCAGTTGGCTTCCACATTTGTGATAATGTTGGCAGCATCACATATGATCTTCACAGTGCAGAGAACACAAATTAGCATCCATTACTATAATGAAATAATTTGTTAGTTTGAAATGCTACAGGGAACTATGTACCTGTACATTAATGCTGTGGAAAGACTTCCTGTTCACATAGTCTCCTTCATTTACTGAAGGAGCAATGATTGGAATGTGAGTGCCATCTATACAGCCAATCACGCCTGGGAACCGTGAGAATAAATGTAAAATTTAAGTAGTAGTTCAAATATCACCACATCATGAATTAAGTTTTGTTCATCCTGCTACCTGCAATTTTGTGGCATCCCTCTTTGATAAATCTTGTGGGTCTATGACCGGGGAACACCACAAACGAGTACAGGAGACGTTTCAGTGCAACTGTAACATTCCTGACTGCCCGACAGACGGTAGCCTTGGAAACGTGCTCAGCGTCACCAATATTATACAGAAAGCTCCCGTTTGCAAAAAACCGAAGTGCAATACAAATAATATGTACAGAACTGAGAGGATGTCCGCGATGTGTCACATGAGCAATATTAGGCCTGAGGATGTTATTCAAATAAATTATAGATTGTGCTGAAAAACGGTAACGTTCACACAGAAAATCATCAGGAAATGATAAAATGTCCGAACGCGCTCTAATCACTCTCTCCCGGCGGAGAGCTCTGCGGAGAATTTGGGCTTCAACATCTACTGGCTCTTCAAGGAAGGGACACGCCATGTCTGACACTTCCTACAGTCAGGTTTCTGACAAAGAGGCGGAGAACGTCAGGGTTAGTTGAAGTAAACCTGCTAGGGGGCAGGTTAGCTTCACGGAGTGTGTCGTCATAGTAACTCACTCAGAATTAATCTAAACTCGCTTTGTGAAACCGAAAACCCAGAGTTTCCGTTAACTCAGGGTATACTTACTCAGAGCTTGCACTAAACCGGCTTCCTGAAATAGGGCCCAGGAAACAGAGGTGACGCTGACTTGTGGCTTTGCAGGAGGATTCCCTTTAACAACAGGAGCATGCACACAGTTTGTTTTAGGCCACCATGAATAGCTCACATTGTAAATCACAAAGAGCCAGTATATGATACTGTAGCTTCCACTCACTGTGACGGGATGGCTCGTAGGTGATTACACTCTGCTTCATTTGGTTCCAGTTCAGATTAAGGGACAACACATGAAAAGACAGAAACTGGAAACAAATGTTAGAAAAATATTTACTGTTAGAAAACATTCAGTGAAAACAAAATTGATTTTTCTGTTTGGCTTCAAATCTGAGTCTCCAAAAGCCAGTCAGACAGTAGAGTTGGTATAAACAGAGAGAGGAGATGAATCTTTTTTTTTAGACAGAGGAAGGAAAATATTTAGATTCACTTAAAAGGATAATTCTCTATTTTTAGCACTTTCCACTTTCACTTTCTTGCCATTGAACCATAATTAGCTTTAATTTCACTTCAAATACACGAACACAGAAAAGTAAAAGTGTGATTCTACCAAAGGTAAAACCTAAAATATAGCATTTTGAAAGAGTTCAAGGAGTTCAAATATTTGCTGGTCACTGCATTTTTGTGCGTGCAGAATTGCTAGTTTGTTGCAGAGCATGGTTCAAGGTTTTGGAGAAGCGAGGGGAGACAGCCACCGGAAGACACCTGGCGCGGAGGCGAATAAGATGCTCTTTTGAACTTTTTTTAAAATCGTTAATGAAACTTTTTTGGTTGTGAAACCTACGTATCTATTGTATCTGTTTGACGTTGAAGGGGCGTCATTAAATTTAAGCCCTAATGGTATAAAACATCTGCTCGTGCATTGTTAGTTAGAGATCGATGCTGTCTGCGTACAGCGGTCGTCTCTCCACGCGTGTCATTAAAATCATCATTTGACTTCACCCGGCCGGATCAGTGTTGTTATTTTTTTGGATTACCTCCTGTATCCCTCCTTGATATTTGAACCCTAACACTGCTGTATATGTGCTGGATTATTTGGACTACATTGCATTGTACAGTTAAACTATGATTGTATCTGTGGGGCTTAAAAACAATGACATGTGTGCACACACAGTGGATTCATTTTCACTTCTTTAGGGCTGGTCTGGAAACATTAACTGGCTCTAGATGACAGAAAGCGCTGCAAGGGCAGAAAAAACAGTATTAATCCCTTTTTGGTGCACATTATGACAGCTGGGATTCATGTGTTGTGCATGTGTTGAGGTTTTCTCTTTGTGACTGAGGTCCTTACTGGCGGTGGGATTTGTATTGAGCGTGCAGTGCAGAGTGATCAGACACATATGTGCTGTTCCACAAACGGGATGTTTTTATTGTAGTCACTGTAGCAAGTGAGATCATTGAGAAATAAACCAGGAGAGATCAAACCACAGATCTTAAGTCCATGATACAATCTGAAGGAAGAGACAAGGCTCACTGTGTGGAAGGCTGAGATACTCGTCACTTCTGCAGACGAGCAGCAGAGATAGTTCAACAGGCCACAGAGTATTTTCCCAAAAGTCTCGGGGATCATTGAGATGTTTTCTGGCAAAACTGAGAGCAGCCTTTGTTCATTTTGCTCAGCAGGGGTTTCCATCTTAGAGTGGGGGAACCCTAAAATCAGCTGTAGTGGCTCTTTACACAAATCAACAAGATGCAAGCAGGTATTTCATGAACTGTCCTGGCTGATTTCCACCCTCTACACTGACAGGACGCTGTTTACACAGTCTTTTTTTTCTATATTTAAGCATCACCAGCTGAAATTCATATCCATCTCTGTTACACTTGATGTAACAGACCACGAGCACCACAGCCATTGTGCATCAGTCACACGCAGTTCTTTACTGTAAACTAACCTGATTATCCTGCACTAACCTGCAGAGGATTTTCATGTGCTCTTTCAGTAACACAGTTGGTTTGCTTTGCAGCGTGTTTCACAATATGAGAACATGAGGAAATCCATGCAAGCTTTAAATTTGCATCAAGCAGTCCTGAGCAGTCCATACCTTTAAATATAAGCTCTCCTCTTCCTGTCCTGTATTCTTTCTCCATCTCTGAGTGAAGTTATCTCAAACTCATTTCTGTCTCTGTGAAATACAGCAGCTTTTAGCTGCAACACACTGTGAAACAAACTGCACAAAAACAGTTTGTGTGTTTGCTGATGTTTGTTGAGCTGTGTTAAGGGTTCAATATTTAGGAGGAGAGTAAAAACAACCATGGTCCAGAAGAGCTTGGTCAAACAATTGATTTTAATGACCACACGCAGCGTGGTGAGATGTACACTGCAAAACATCAGCTGTAGATCTCCGCCCAAAAAGACACTTCAGATTGCTTTTGATTCATCAGGGTTAACGCCCCCTCATGCGTCATCAGATACAATACATGCATACGTCAAATCAAAACCACAATGACTTTTAACACAGTTTGAAAAGAACATCGCCTCGTCTCCATGCCAGGTCCATCTTCTGACTCTCGCTTCTCCAAAACCTCGGGCCATGCTCTGCAACAAACTAGCAATTCTGCACGCACAAAAATGCCGTTGCAAGAAAATATATCTGAACTCTCACCTAGAACATAAGCCTACCTACAGTGTGTGCAGGTGTGTGTGTGTGTGTGTGTGTGTGTGTGTGTGTGTGTGTGTGTGTGTGTGTGTGTGTGTGGGGCTCGACCTCACACGAACTTTGTCTTATGAGAAGAGAGGCCAATTCTCATGTGCATAATAACCTAATCAAAAGATATAAATGAATAAAAGACAATAATGAATAACCTGGTTATTCAAATAGCATCCACACAGCTCCTCAAAGTCACTTTCACTTTGACAAGCACGCTCTGCAAAAGCCTGTGCTTCCTGTCTACTTTAACACAGAGTGTACTCAGAGTTAGGCCTTTCTTTTATAATGCAACAGAATCAGCACATACACATTTAAGATTATAACAAGCATTCAAAAGCATTTAAGATTATAGATTTAACTCAACAGTTTAACGTGGTTATAACTGCACCTGTAATAAAGGCTAATTGGCTACCAATATGTTTAAACATCTGAATACAATATCAATGCTGTAGATTATGTTATTAATGTCATTACTGCAATGGTAATGATGATGACCATGAACCATAGCAGTGAAATAATTTCCCTGATCTCCACAGCTGATAGAAACGTTGCATTTGAAATTACCTACCACGACATGTTACTCCCTTTATGCTTGATCGTCTTCTGTAGGGCTCATTAGATGCTGAAGTACCGCGGCCACAACTTATGGACACCTGCAGTCGTTCCAGAGCTGTGCCAAAAAATCAAAACCACACAGCGGCCCACTTGGACCCTTTACTATGGCACACGTCATCTCTTTTTATGTGACGTCCCCTGGTGATTATTTTAAATGAAGGCTCAGATTGACAGAAACAATAACTCCCTGCAAATTTGTTGAACCAAAAGTAACGAGAAAATGTAAGAAGTTTCAAAATAGGGCGGCTGTGGCTCACTGTACAGGGAGTGCAGAATTATTAGGCAAGTTGTATTTTTGAGGAATAATTTTATTATTGAACAACAACCATGTTCTCAATGAACCCAAAAAACTCATTAATATCAAAGCTGAATATTTTTGGAAGTAGTTTTTAGTTTGTTTTTAGTTTTAGCTATTTTAGGGGGATATCTGTGTGTGCAGGTGACTATTACTGTGCATAATTATTAGGCAACTTAACAAAAAACAAATATATACCCATTTCAATTATTTATTTTTACCAGTGAAACCAATATAACATCTCCACATTCACAAATATACATTTCTGACATTCAAAAACAAAACAAAAACAAATCAGCGACCAATATAGCCACCTTTCTTTGCAAGGACACTCAAAAGCCTGCCATCCATGGATCCTGTCAGTGTTTTGATCTGTTCACCATCAACATTGCGTGCAGCAGCAACCACAGCCTCCCAGACACTGTTCAGAGAGGTGTACTGTTTTCCCTCCTTGTAAATCTCACATTTGATGATGGACCACAGGTTCTCAATGGGGTTCAGATCAGGTGAACAAGGTGGCCATGTCATTAGTTTTTCTTCTTTTATACCCTTTCTTGCCAGCCACGCTGTGGAGTACTTGGACGCGTGTGATGGAGCATTGTCCTGCATGAAAATCATGTTTTTCTTGAAGGATGCAGACTTCTTAGATGAATCTAAGATGGCGCTGGAGTGACGGCAGCCTTTCCAAGTAGCTCTGCAACACCGCACCTTTTTTATTAACTTTAACTTTTTTAGACTAGGCTTTTCAAACTTTTTTTCACCTTCCTCTACTTATACCTCTTAGATATAGCGATACAAGATGGATAATGCACTTTTTAAAACTTCTGGAACCAGTTCCTTCATCTATTCGAGAGCGGAGCTGCTGGCACTAAAAACAAAGGGACAGACCGGCATGCAACACAACATCCCGGCCGAGCTAAAGAGGAGCTACAGAGGCTGCAAAGCTGGAGCGAGGAGAGCGGATCACCGGAGGTGATTCAAACCATCAATCCCGACAGTGATCATGGGCAACGTGAACTCGTTGCAGAATAAGATTGATGAACTGTGCGCTCTGAACAACCACAGACTATACCGTGAGTGCAGCTTGTTTATCTTCACGGAGACGTGGCTAACCGAGCTAACACCGCAGGCTAACGTAGACCTATGCGGTTTTACATCCGTGAGAGCCGATAGGGACACGCAGGCCAGCGGAAAAAGCAGAGGTGGGGGACTCATTGTCTACGTTAACAACAGATACTGTAACCCTGGACACGTCTCCGTTAAAGTTTCGGTATGCCGTCCGGACCTGGAGCTGCTAGCTGTTAGCTTGCGGCCATATTATCTACCTCGGGAGTTCAGTCATGTGATCTGTGTGTGTGTTTACATCCCTCCGAGGGCCGACGCAACAGCTGCCTGTGAGAAAATACACACAGTCACAGCAAGACTTCAGACACAAAACCCCGAGGCTTTCATTATTATATCTGGAGACTTTAACCATGCCACACTGGACTCTACTCTGGCTGCTTTTCACCAGTTTGTGAATTGTCCCACAAGGAGCAACAGGACAATTGACCTACTGTATGCTAATGTGAGAGATGCATACAGAGCCACCCCCCTCCCCCCACTAGGGAAGTCAGACCACAACCTGGTTTACCTACAGCCACAATACACACCCCTCGTCCAAAGGCAGCCGGTCACAACGCGCTCCATCCGGAGATGGACCCCAGAAAAGGAGGATGCTCTGAGGGACTGTTATGACACCACAGACTGGGATGTGCTCCTGAGCCCACATGGTGAGGACATAGAGGGGGCGACACACTGTCTTACAGACTACCTCAACTTTTGTGTGGACACAGTCGCCCCTGCTAAGACGGTACGGTGTTATCCTAATAACAAACCGTGGGTAACACAGGAAGTCAAAGCTGTCCTCAACATGAAGAAGAAGGCTTTCAGGAGCAAAGTGAAGGAGGAGATGAAGGCAGCACAGCGGGAGGTGAAACGCTGCCTGAGGGAAGCAAAGGACACCTACAGGAGGAAGGTGGAGCAGAAGTTGGAGAGGAACAATATGAGGGAGGTCTGGAATGGTGTGAAAACCATCACAGGCCACAACACCAAGAAAAGCACAGTGGGGGGGGGGGGGACTGTGGAGAAGGCAAACGAACTCAACAACTTCTTCAACAGGTTTGACCAGCCCACAACCCCCCCACCCTCACCCTCACCTTCACTACAGAGTCCAATCCCCACTCTCCTACCTCCCTCGCTTCCCCCCCTTCCTGACACCATGACACCCCCCTCCTCCAATCCCTCTCTCAGCAGCAAGACATCTCCCCCCCTCCCCTCCTCCCAAACATCTCCCAGTGTCACAGTGGATCAGGTCAGGAGGCAACTGAGGAAGCTTCGCCCCAGAAAGGCAGCAGGCCCAGACAAGGTGTGTCCTAGGATGCTTAAGGCGTGTGCTGCTGAACTTGGGGAGCCGCTACAACGAGTCTTCAACCTCAGTCTGCGACTGGGGAGAGTGCCCGCCCTATGGAAGACATCCTGCATCGTCCCGGTCCCCAAAAGGAACCGGCCCAATGAGCTGAATGACTTCCGACCGGTGGCACTGACGTCACATCTTATGAAGACTCTAGAGCGGCTCTTCCTCAACCTCCTCCGACCACAGGTACAACATGCCCAGGACCCACTACAGTTTGCATACAAGGCGGGTGTCGGAGTGGAGGATGCCATCCTGTACCTCCTACACAGAGCCCACTCACACCTGGATGGGGGAAAAGGCACGGTCAGGATCCTGTTTCTTGACTTTTCCAGTGCCTTTAATACCATCCGGCCCTGTATGCTTCAGGAAAAACTGAACAGGATGGAGGTGGACCCCTGCCTGGTGGCTTGGATCTCCGACTACCTCACCAACAGACCACAGTACGTCAGGCTGAAGGACATCACGTCTGACACAGTGGTCAGCAGCACAGGAGCACCACAGGGAACTGTGCTATCCCCTCTTCTCTTCACCCTGTACACCTCTGACTTCTGCTACAACTCTGAATTATGCCATATTCAGAAGTTTGCAGATGACACGGCCATCATGGGGTGTATCTGGGATGATCAGGAAGAGGAGTACAGAAGTCTGGTGAGGAACTTTGTCGCATGGAGTCACGCAAACCACCTGCAACTCAACACCTCAAAGACTAAGGAACTGGTTGTGGACTTCGGGAGGTCCAGAGAAGGTCCACTGCCGGTTCAGATAGAGGGGGAGGAGGTGGAGGTGGTCAACAAGTACAAGTACCTCGGGCTGTGGGTGGACAATAAACTGGACTGGTCATGCAACACAGAGCACCTGTATAAAAAAGCCCAAAGCCGACTGTACTTCCTCAGGAGGCTGAGGTCTTTTAACATCTGCAGGAAGCTCCTGAGGATGTTTTACCAGTCGGTGGTTGCTGGAGTACTTTTCTATGCTGTGGTGTGCTGGGGGAGCAGCACAGCAAAGAAGGACTCATCCAGGCTGGAGAAACTGATCAGGAGGGCTGGCTCTGTGGTCGGCATGAAGCTGGACACTCTGGTAACAGTGGCAGAGAAAAGGACATTAAAGAAACTGCTGGACATTATGAACAATGCTGGGCATCCTCTGCACACGGCCATTAACAACCAGAAGAGTCTGTTCAGTGACAGGTTGCTTCTCCCAAAGACAAGAACTAACAGACTTAAAAACTCCTTTGTCCCACACGCCATCAGACTGTTTAACTCCTCTCTGGAGGGGAGAGGGAGGGGAAACAGGAGGACAAAGGAGGGGGGAACAACTAAGCTGTAGTGCCTCTTCACCTCACTGTGCAATACCTTTTGTGCAATACTTTTGTAAATAGTCAACGGTGCAATAGACTCAATACTTGAAATGTGCAATTCACTTGTATTTTTATTTTTATTCCTATTTATTCTATTTATCCCCTTCGTATATTTTATTTATATTGTCTCTGTATTTATATATATGTGTGTGTGTATAACTCTGTAACTTCTGTCGGTGCTGTGCTTTTTTGGAAATCGAATTTCCCAGAGGAACCCACCCGAGGGATTAATAAAGTTCTATCTAATCTAATCTAAATCTTCTTCCTGTACCACTGCTTGAAGAAGGTGTCTTCCAGAAACTGGCAGTAGGACTGGGAGTTGAGCTTGACTCCATCCTCAACCCGAAAAGGCCCCACAAGCTCATCTTTGATGATACCAGCCCAAACCAGTACTCCACCTCCACCTTGCTGGCGTCTGAGTGGGACTGGAGCTCTCTGCCCTTTACCAATCCAGCCACGGGCCCATCCATCTGGCCCATCAAGACTCACTCTCATTTCATCAGTCCATAAAACCTTAGAAAAACCAGTCTTGAGATATTTCTTGGCCCAGTCTTGACGTTTCAGCTTGTGTGTCTTGTTCAGTGGTGGTCGTCTTTCAGCCTTTCTTACCTTGGCCATGTCTCTGAGTATTGCACACCTTGTGCTTTTGGGCACTCCAGTGATGTTGCAGCTCTGAAATATGGCCAAACTGGTGGCAAGTGGCATCTTGGCAGCTGCACGCTTGACTTTTCTCAGTTCATGGGCAGTTATTTTGCGCCTTGGTTTTTCCACACGCTTCTTGCGACCCTGTTGACTATTTTGAATGAAACGCTTGATTGTTCGATGATCACGCTTCAGAAGCTTTGCAATTTTGAGACTGCTGCATCCCTCTGCAAGATATCTCACTATTTTTGACTTTTCTGAGCCTGTCAAGTCCTTCTTTTGACCCATTTTGCCAAAGGAAAGGACGTTGCCTAATAATTATGCACACCTGATATAGGGTGTTGATGTCATTAGACCACACCCCTTCTCATCACAGAGATGCACATCACCTAATATGCTTAATTGGTAGTAGGCTTTCGAGCCTATACAGCTTGGAGTAAGACAACATGCATGAAGAGGATGATGTGGACAAAATACTCATTTGCCTAATAATTCTGCACTCCCTGTATGCTGGACCAGTGAAATTCTCCTTTCTGTCAGTGTAAAGATGACATATTTAACTGTTTTTCTACATGATAAAGAAAAAGCTGATGTGACAAAGACAGAAATCTGTCGGCACGGCTCTTTGTACTTAAATCGTAAGAAATAAACATGTAAGATTACAGAAAAAAGCCCTGACAGCTCATTGCCCAAACTGCACAGTTTTTCCTTTCGTTTTTTAAACTGTAGTTGTCAATAGAAAATTGATTAACCGCATAAATTAACCGTATAAAGGTTATACTGACAACAGGAGGGAATGTCAATAGAAAATTGTATTTGTTTAGTCAGTATAAGCTTTTAATGATATAAGTTTATTCGTGATAGAATGCTGCATGATGATCTCTTCATTGCTCAGAACTGATTGTTCTTTATGAAACGTGTTCTGATATTCGTATCTGAATCTTTCCACAGCGATAGTAAGAAGTTGAACAAGCAGTTCTGACATCACACACACACACACACACACACACACACACACACACACGCACACATGCACATGCACATGCTCATGTCACTGAACGAATGTATTAATTCCTGTTGTATAAAGAAAGAAAGCAGACGGTGACAGAGCGCGAGTCCATGAATGTCTCCTGTGCGAGCGCTCTGTGACCGTCCTCACGAGTAAACACAACTGCAGTGTTTGTGTTTTCTAACTCAGGTGTCTCAGCTGAAGAACTGCGGGGTGATTTTTAAAAATCCCCTGTCAGTAGTCATATAAAACAGAGATTTCTGTAGTAAAAAGTGAAAAACAAACTTTTCTGTCATTTAATTGTTATTTGCTTGATGTCTTTGTGTAGCATGAATGGCAATAAAGGAGGTTTTTATCACTAGGAAAAGCTGTAAAACTTATAAAAACACGGTTAAAAGTCCAAATTTCATGCTTGTGCTTCTTTGTGGTGAGCAGCAGATCCAACAAGTTAAGAATTATTAACGACTTCAAGCGAGCGTTCAGGCCTGTGAAACTCATTTAGACACTCAGACAGTGAGCCATGGCTCTGTGGTATGTGCACACATCTCTGCCATTCAAAGACACTTTGTATAACTTGATTTTATGTTATTTTTCAAATGTACATATTCTTTTTCAACAAAGCAACATTTTATTCAGTGTTTTCATGAAAATAGTATTTTTATGCATTAAGTACTACTTGGGAGAACACACCTGAGGTCTAAGGCCTGGACAAGTTTGAAACAATGGAAAATAGCAGAAAATAAAAACAAGTCTGCACTCAGCTTTGCAGTCTTCCATTGAAATGCAGTCAGATGCTGCCCACTTTACGTTTTCACAGTTGTTTGGTGGTGGCTATGGCGGAGCTGCCACAAGAGGCCAGGTGGATGAGGGAAAGGTGAGGCAGGAGGAGCAGAGGCCCGAGGCGGCCGCCGGTCCGAGTGTCAGGTGAATTGAACTTCAGGTAAGAAGTTATGACCTGCAGTCTATCTGGGTCAGATATAAACCAAGTTTAGGTGGAGTTTATTTTCGTTGTGCTGACTTTTTACAGTCAGTTACAATAACTCGTACTGCGTACTAGCCAGCATGATGGAGTTTCTACAGCTGGGTGGTGCTATGATGTTACTGATAGTGAACTTCATTTTATTCATAAGGTTAGTTAGTAGAGTTGCCAACCGTCCCCTAAAAAACGGAATTGTCCCGCATTCAGAGAAAATATTACGCGTTTCGTATTGAGGTGAAAAGGAGCACAGTTTGTCCCGGACTTCAGCTACAATGGAAAAAGACACAAAGCTGGAGTTATTCTGTGTCTTTACACTGTCAGCTGTCTCTTCTTCTCTCATTCTCTCACCCTCCCTCTCCTGTTGCTACTTCAATCATGAAATTGATCAATGATCAGCTGATCGTCTCTCTCGTTAGTTTATCTCCCACTTTGCGCCAGAAAGAGGAAACCAGCGGTTGTCGCGCTAAAAAACAGCAGCACGTTTAAGCTTGATCAGCTGTTGTTAGAATTTATTTAATATTACTTTCTAGTATCAGCTGATGTTTGCTGGAGCCACAGCTGTAAAGCTGCTGGTCATGATGTCGGTTTGGATATGTGGTGAGAAACATCTCTCTCTCTATGACAGCTGGGATAGGCTCCAGCGCTCCCCGCGACCCTGAGAAGGATAAGTGGAAGCGAATGAATGGATGGATGGATTATTAGAGTTACAGTCATACATATTTTCAGAAGCTTGTATTTAATCTCCATAAGAAACAATCATATTTAGCAGCATGAAAATGACATATTTATTTAGAAAATTACGTATTTTTATTGGAAGATCATGAGGGAGGAAAATATATGGTTCTTCAAAACAGAAAAATAAACAAAAAATCCATATTATGGAGTTGACAAGTGGTGACACACGAGTAGAAAGCAAGATATTATTTCTTTCAAAATGACCATTAAACCTTAACAACCTTTGTAATATCACAAGACACATCATAACAATTCTGTTTTTGCACATGTCAAGTTCTACATCTTAATAGTTCACCAGCAAGTAGCTGCCTACTACTCCTTGATTCCTAAAGTACTCTGTGGTTGTGTGTTTAGACCCTGCTGGACTTTCTCTACTTTTGACTCTCTGTGCTAGTTTCCAAAACCTTCTCTTCTGCCTTTTTTCTCTTCCTTTCAGATCACTGATGTTCTTTATTTTTCCCTCTTTCACTCTATTTGTCCATCTTTCCCTTTATGAGAAACTCAGGCTGGCTGTTAATTTTTTCTCTACTTATTTTTTGATCCTCCCTGTTCCTTCTCTTTTGTTCCTCTACTGACAGCTTCCCCTTTGCTATTCTAGCCTGAAATGTACTATTTTGTAATTGCTATAATTTTTCTGAAGCATATGCATTTACACATATTAAGGATGAATATTCACAACACAAATATGTATTAAGCAACAGAAATGCTATCCGGTCTTTAAGTCTGATGTCATTAGCCGTTTCCAGGTCCAAACTCCGCTGCAGATCCCAAAGTCAAAGGAACTCTGCGGCATCACTGAGAGTTACAAACTGTCTAAATTCTTTCATCTTTAATAAAATGATCAGTGTGGCTGTTTTACCAGGTGTAACATCCAGGCATCCATGAAAACAGAATATATGAAATTTAACAGAGTTAGAAGTTAGCTCGCCGGTTTCCACCTTAACACCAGCTCTGCTATCACTTCCAACATAAATGAAGACAAAACTAAACAGCACTGGCGTTTGTAGGGTTACTGATGTTGGACTAGCTGGTATATAATGATGTGCTACGTGATTGCTAGCAACACAGCTATGTTAGTGTAACATAAACACAGTGAAACTTTTTTCCACTTGATAAAAGTTAACGTGAGGGTTCCCGATGGTTAGGCTGACAGTGATCACTAGGGTTGCAAAATTCCCGGAATTTTCAAAGATGGAATCTTTCCATGGGAATTAACGGGAATTTATGGGAATTAACGGGAATTAATGGGAATAAAGTGGGAATTTTCAAAATTGAAGGTTGGCTCTTCTTAGGGAACTTAAATATAGTTGAGGAAAGTATATTTTAGCATAATATTGACAAAAACAAACAAATGCAATTCAAATACACTTGAATATCCATGCCATTCCTTAATCACATGTACAGAGCACAAGCTTGCTGCATGGCTATTGAGACCACCTACTGGCACTGTGCATGCCTCCATCACATGTACACATGGACCACACTTTTGAGCCTGAAGGACAAAGAGTATTAAAGGCACACATTTGAGCCTGTGGACTTAACAAGTGAGGTAAGTTTTGATGATATTATGGGAAAATATATTCATTAAATGTTTAAATTGTGAATATCACATAAAATGTATTAATCTGGTAGATAGCAATCTGATAAGATGCTAAATAAAATGCTAGCATCTGATAAGATGCTAAATAAAATGCTAGCATCTGATAAGATGCTAAATAAAATGCTAGCATCTAATAAGATGCTAAATAAAATGCTAGCATCTAATAAGATGCTAAATAAAATGCTAGCATCTGTTAGATGCTAAATAAAATGCTAGCATCTGTTAGATGCTAAATAAGCCATAGCTAGTATAACATAAAGAAGATGCTAGCTTCCTCATTTGGTTGTTTTGTTTTGAAGATCATTCCAGTTGTTTAGCTAGCCTTACTATTTATATCTGTTTATTATCATATTGCAATTGTATTATTACGATCTCTTGCATTGCATTAGCATTTTTACAAGCTCTTGTTTTATTTTACAGAAAAATGCCACGTGCGCTATCTGATGTGTGGAGACATTTTACACCAGCTAATGTACAAGGGAAATCTGTATATATGTGTAAGTATTGTGATAAGACGTACGTGAAGAATGCCACAAAAATGCAGCAGCACATTGCAAAGTGCAAAAAAATTCCTCAAGGCCCAACACATGCAGCAGCCAGGAGTTCCACTCAAGGGGAAAATGAATCTGTTTCAGCTGTATCAGAGTCAGATACCCACTCATCAGCTCCTGGTCCCTCTGGCATCAGAGGATTCTTTGATTTTATGGATGACACTAGCCAGAAAAACGCAGATGAGTGTTTCGCTCGTGCAATCTATGCAGCTGGCTCACCCCTGATGCTGACATCCAATGTGTACTGGAAGAGATTTTTGAATGTTCTCCGACCAGCATACATTCCCCCAACCAGACATGCATTGTCTACTCATCTACTGGATGAAGAGTTCAGTCGAGTTCAAGCAAAGGTGAAACAGACCATTGACCAAGCTGACTGTATTTCAGTCATCTCTGATGGATGGTCCAATATCAGGGGACAAGGAATTATTAACTACATAATCACCACTCCTCAGCCTGTGTTCTACTAGAGTGTAGACACAAAGGAAAACAGACACACAGGCCAATACATTGCAGATGAGCTAAAAGTGATCATCAATGACCTTGGACCAGATAAGGTTTTTGCACTGGTCACTGACAATGCAGCCAACATGAAGGTTGCCTGGGCACATGTGGAGGAGACCTACCCTCATATAATTACTATTGGCTGTGCAGCCCATACACTAAACCTTCTCCTAAAAGACATAATGGCACTAAAAACAATGGACACTCTGAATAAGAGAGTGAAGCAAGTTCTGAAATATGTTAAAGGCAAACAAGTAACTTCCGCTACATTTCTGTCAAAGCAAAAGTTAAAGAACAAGAGTACTACACTGAAGCTTCCCAGCATAACGCGATGGGGTGGTGTTGTTATCATGTTTGACAGCCTTCTGAAGGGAAAGGAGTCTCTGCAAGAGATGGCCATATCCCAGTCTGTAGGCATCGACAGTGACATCAAGAAGGTCATCTTGGATGATGTGTTCTGGGTATCTAGAGTATCTAGCAGTCAGAAAATCCTCAAACCTATTGCAGCAGCAATAGCGAAGATAGAGGGGGATGGTGCCATCTTGTCAGATGTCCAGTGCCTTTTTGCAGAACTCAAAGAAGAAATCCAGACAATTCTGCCCACTTCCCTACTACTGAAAGCAGAGGAAACGGCTGTGGTCAAGTCATTGGAACAGCGGAGGGAGTTCTGCATGAAGCCAGTGCATGCAGCAGCATACATGCTGGACCCCAAATATGACAAGGGCATACTTTCTGGGGAAGAGATCAACGGTGCCTATGCGGTCATTACAGCCATGTCTGACCACCTGGGTCTCGATAAAGGCAAAGTTCTAGGCAGTTTGGCAAAGTATCGAACAAAGCAAGGCCTTTGGAAAGGGGATGGAATATGGCAGTCATGCCAGCACATATCTGCAGCCACCTGGTGGAAGGGACTATGTGAATCTGAGGCCCTTGCACCTGTAGCCTCCATTCTCCTCCAAATCCCACCATCATCAGCTGCCTCCGAGCACAACTGGTCACTGTTTGGGAACACCCACACAAAGGTTCGCAACAGGCTCACAAATGTGAGAGTGGAAAAGCTGGTCGGCATTCGGGCAAACCTACGGCTCTTTGAGCCTGACACAGAGCCATCCTCAACAAGGCTGGAAAGTGACACTGAAGAGGAAGACTCAGAGTTGGATGCTGAGGAAGTGGACATGTTGTTGGATGATGATGAGGTCCAGGAAGAGTCTATTGACTGAGCAAAAATGAGAAAAGAGGATTGCTTGAAGGAAGATTTGCATGTTTAATGGGACGTTTTGGAGGATAAGTGGCATTTTTCATTTAACCTTTTGAATGGGACTTTGTGGAGATTTTTGGACAGGGGGCATTTTTGAATGAGCGGGGTTAGGGGATGGTAATATTGAACTCAACATTTCTGTTTTTATTCATCCATGAAACAAGTTATTGAAACGTGTTCTATTCTACTGTACTTACAAATAAATCTGTTTAAATATCTGTTGAAAACATTTCGCATGGAGGTTTTCTTATGATTTCTGTTTATATTTATGCTTGGAAATAATATATTCCCAGTTAGTTCTCCTAAATTCCCATTAATTTCCATAATTCCCATTATTTCCATGGACAGTTTCCAATATGGAATATTTCCAAAATTCCCAAGCTTAACTTACCATGGAAATTTACCGGAAACTTTTCGGAAATTTACCGGAAATTTTCCGCCCCTTTGCAACCCTAGTGATCACTGACTGTTTTTAGGGGCTTGTTCAGATTAAATAGAACAAGATAAAAAAAGAATAAAAACATGTTAAAACACAACAGCCTTAATAAACACAGAGTAGTTTGGACCCGAAAGCAGGGTTCATACATCATCACTTAAAAGACCAGCTCTCGGGGCAGAGATAGCTCAGTAGATAGAGTGTTTGCCCCATGATCGTTGGGGGTTCAAATCCACTGAACAGCGGCTATCCTGAGATACCCTTGAGCAAGGTACCGTCTCTACACACTGCTCCCCGGGTCATGGATTGGTAGCTGCCCACTGCTTCACTGAGTAAATGGGTTAAATGCAGAGGACTAAGCATTTTCCTACAGGATTAATAAAGTATACATTAACTATGAGATTCAAGATCAGGCAAATTCCATAATATTCAACACATCTGTAAAGCAGAAATATCAGTAAAATGCACAGGAAGTAATATGACTGAAATAGTAATAAAAATAACTTAATATAATTAGTGAATAGGACACTTTTGTGACATTTGCCAAAATCATTAGAAAAAGGGCTTTCTTGGCTGCTGCCTCAAAGCACACTGTGCGCTGTCTATCTTGCGTGCTGCACAATATCGTTTATTACTTAGTAAATACTGATATCTATGACTAGCTAGTTTATTGTGATGGTGCTTTGTTTTCTCTATTATTATGTTGCTCTTTGTTGTTTGCTGTCTCCTCTGTTTGTTTTTGTTTGTTTGTTTGTTTTTGTTTTTTTTTTTCTCCATACAGGTGACCCAGGAGTTTTTTTGTTTTTTTCTCTCTCTTCCCCCCCCTTCTCACCGTCTCTTCTCCCCTTTGGTTTTCTTTCTTTCTCTCCCCCTCTCTCTCTCATTCATTCCCCCTGTCCTATTTATTAAAAAAAAAAAAAAAAAAGAAAAAAGAAAAAGGGTCAACACCGTCAGGCAAAAATCCTGATGGTGCTGACAAAATACCCTACTTTCTCTCATAGCACGTTTTTCTGACAGACGCCATCTTGTTTTTCATCAGTTGCTTATGGCCTCTACTGTGGTGTTGATGCACTATGGGTGTGACACAGAGTTTTTTCTTATCAGAAAGGTATGCAATAAATGAAATAAAAATTAAAAAAACTCACCAGAGCAGTGACCTCATGGCATGTGTATCAAACAGGAAGTGGTAAAGGGGTCCTCACAGTGTAAGTTACCCACAATAATTCCTGATTTTTTTGTACTTTTTAAAAAATCTGATGGTGTTGACAGAAACTTTGGACATGTTTTGTCCCTTATCTCAAGAATCACTGATATATTCTCAAAATCTTTCATAAACTGCCTGCTTTTCAGGAATGAGGTGGTAATTCGATTTTGGAGCAGTTCTTGAGCCATAACCTTTCCTCACTGTCACTGGTACGGTGCTGCACTGATGCCTTCCTGAGAGCAAATGCAAGCACAAAGAGTTAAGTCAGCAGTTTTTTGATGAGCTTTCAATATTTCCTTTAACTAACGGGGAGTGAGGTCCTTTTATCTCAGGCATGTCAGGAATACTGAAACCTGGGCTGACTGACCTGACCACAGCCTCTATGACTTCAGCATCACTGTGTCCTTTACACAAGAGGCTGACTGGCCCACAGATCTTGACACCTCTCCTTACTGTCACTTCTTGAAGCCTGTTTGCTGCTGTAGGAAACACGTTTTATGGAGCTGTCAGCTGACTCGGCGATGTTCTGTTCACTCTTTGACACACCCTGCTAATTGCTTATATTAACATCTCTTGGCTGGTCTGAGAATGGGTTGGCGTTCCCCGGACAAGCTGGAGGAGGCTTCTCTGCTTGGGCTGCTGCTGTGTTACTGCTGCATTTCTGCTCATCAGACTCACCTAATGAGATGGCTGGAACTGTTTCTTTTTGGCGAGGTGTCTGATGTCAGCTGGCAGTGATGATGATGATGCCACTCGAAGCTGCTTTTTCAAGTTTGATTCAGTTAGTCTTGAGTGGAAGCGCCTCTTTGCAAGAGTCAGTTTTGAAAAGACCTGTTCAAAGTGGTACGTTGTCCCAAACAGAGATGCAAATTTCAGGGCATGTCTCGCCAGGATGGGAAAAGCCTCAGCATGAAAGTACAGTTTGTGAAAGTCCAGCAGAGAGAGGCTGTTATACTTAGCTTTGAGCTCGTAGTTGTTTTGCAGCCCAATTATTTCCACTTGGAAAGTGTCTGGCACAGATGGTTGCACATTAAACGGCGTAGCAAACATCTCCAGTTCCTTTTGGATATTCTTCACATCTTGAAACCTGTCATTAAATGCCTGAATGAGTTTTGCACAACGACTGTTGTTGTGATTTGGCGCTACACAAATAAAATTTAACTGAATTTAGAATTTGTTTGTTTTCTTTTATTGTGAAAGAACTATAGAGGAAGCGACCACCTTTTCGCACATGCGTAGAAAAACATCCTAGTTTCCGGAACCGATCAGGCAGCCAAAGGCAACAACATGGCTGCTGATAGCGATGTGAGTTTGTTTTGTAACATGTCAGTGTGGTTGTTAAGCGCGCTGTAACAATACGACAGCTGATTTTACGTTTACGTTTGTGTTTTGCAGCCCGAGTCGGAGGTTTTCGAGATCACCGACTTCACCACTGCGTCCGAGTGGGAGCGGTAAGCCAGCTGGTCATTACTCTGAAAACTAGGATTAGTCCACAGCTTTACGTGTTCCGCACAGCTCGCCCTCGGGAGATACGAACCTGCATTTATTTCTTCAGGCCTAAACATAACAACATGATTGTATATTACAGCGAACCTAACCTCAAATAGTCAAGCTAAAGAGTGAGGCTGTGTATCTGTGCATATACATTTACCACCACTCTGATATCGCACACCAGCATCACTAAAACTATAACACTGCACAGATATAGATGTGCTTCCGGTGTAGATGAATAGGAAGACTGATGCCATATGTGTGAGCCATTTTTAAATAATCTTCTGGATATTGATTACCAAACAAACTATAGCCAACTAAAATGTATTATTACAAAATGTGCGTTAAATAAAATGCATTTTCCAAGAACTGACCTGTAATTAGACACATTTGTCAATAAGGAACTCACCTGCTTGTTAGGGCTTGAGCCAGAAGTTTGAACTAGGAGTGGGTTTCCATAATCGATATTCCAATTAAAATCGATTTTAGCTTGAATAAAGTGATATTGATTCATTAAATCCTGAATCGATTTTAAATATAAATGTATTTTGCCAGAAACTCCAGAATCTCAGGTTAAACCTCACAAAACGATTTCAACAATCACCAAACAGCTGAAACAGTAAATGAGAGCAGCTGCACGGGTTCCACACAAAGACGTAAACACAGAGCGTGGACCGTTCACCCGACGGCACGTACACAGACGTATGAGCTGACCGCTCACAGAGTCTGAGCTGCAGGTTTTGTCACTCTGACCAAAATTGACTGAACCAGCAGCAAAAGAAGATCCAGACTAGGCTTCACGTTTGATACTCATCGTCATTAAATCTCTTATACTTTGGCTGGTTTGCTTCCACCACAATAAAATCACACTTCCTGTACAGCTCTCTCTCTCTGTGTGCTTCAAGAAAAGTTTCCCATCTCAAGTCTGTTTTCTGCATTATTCGCTGCTTATTATGCACCCGTCTACCGTTGTTTACAGTGCTGTTGGAGGCTGGGGTTTTTTGTTGTTTGTTTGTTTTTGTTTTTTAAACAAAACAGCAGTAAACCAGTAGGCTGTGGCTCCTTGTGTTTGTCAGGTGACAATAAACTAAATATAGCTAGATGGTACAGATTAGAGTCACTCTGTCAAAAGTCGGAATTTTCAACCTCAAAATCAGTAATAAAATAAATGGACTGGTTCTTATACAGCGCTTGCCTGCTCTCCTGGAGTACTCAAAGTGGTCTATACAACATGCCACACTCACTATTATCTATACGGTGAGCGCTTTCTAACTATCATACATATGCATTTATACTCTGATGGATGCATCGGAGAGCAAGTCGGGGTTAGTATCTTGCCCAAGGATATTTGGCATGCAAACTGGGGGAGCCGGGGATCGAACCACCAACCCTCTGATCAGCAGCTGACCTGCTCTACCTCCTGAGCTACAGCCAGCCCTTAAATAAATATATTAAATGACGAGAAACACGAGCGCACACTGGAAAAAAAACAAGGGACTCTGAGACACTGAGGCAGCTGATCTGGTTGGCCAATGTTAGCATCAGATTGATTCTTGTTTTAGTGGTTCCTTCCAAAATCACAATGCCACTAACCAAAGGTCACGAGGAGGAGGGAGGGGGGGGGGCTAAATGGTTGTTTGTACCAAAGCACTGTCTCGGCAAATTACTGCGTTGTCATGTCCTAATATGTTGATCCATTGGTTGGTGCAGCTCGTGTGTGCAGAGGCAGTTCAAATGGCTGCAGCCTCTTTAACGAATCACAGTTAACATTTGCATTCAGTCATATTCATTGCTTACTGTAGATGTAATATTTAAAGCACAGTGTGCTTGGAGGGAAATTCATTTCTGAAGATTAGTTTCAGTGGTTATTTAGCATGAACCAGACACTGTGCATGTATGCTGGGCTAATCTGTTCATCTGCCTGAAGTTTTGTGTCCAGAGTGGAGGAAGTGCTTAATGATTGGAAGCTGACAGGGAACACTGCACAGAAGGTTTCTCCAGAGAAGGTATTTTTTACTCATCAAATCTTTACATGCGTGTGAAGTATGCAGAAAGGAAGTATCTCACCTTCATCGTATGATGCTGCATTATCTGAACACAGGGGGAATACACCAGTGGAACCTGGGCGGAGAAGTCGCAGGAAATTAATTTTGCTGACTTCAAGTTCTACATAAGCCACTACTTTCTGAAACAAGAGTGTGAAGAGGATGATGGGAAGGACAACCTCGAGGAAGGTAGAGTCACTTTGTCTG
This sequence comes from Astatotilapia calliptera, assembly GCF_964374335.1. Taxonomy (NCBI): domain Eukaryota; kingdom Metazoa; phylum Chordata; class Actinopteri; order Cichliformes; family Cichlidae; genus Astatotilapia; species Astatotilapia calliptera. The sequence goes on from NC_137440.1 coordinate 67,374, forward strand.
CACTATTATCAACATCAGCTTTTCATTGACTGTTTGTTGTGAATGATGTCGACAGTGTTGGACAGTCCTGCTCAGTGCACATGCAGGCTGTGGTGGAAGGACCGTCACGTTTTCAGAATTTTGTTATCAGAACGATGACAAGCTGACATCCAGACTCCACACCCTTTATTATGTAGCTTTAGTTTTTATTATCCTGCAGGTTTGCAGAAATATTTATTATTATTAACATCATCCCAGGGCACAGCTGTGGGCCTCCATCCTCTGGTTTTCATGCTTTGACTCTGGCTTGTACCACAGCCTGCTCCCACACCACTGTTGAAACACTGATGAAGTAAACCTTGGAAAAAGCACGAGGTTTGGATGTATCCGCTTAAAAAAAGGAATAAACACCTTTTTTCTTTGTACAAATAAAAGCAGGCAAAGCAGAAATGTTACCTGGATACTTGCTTATTTGGTTGTGAATGGCAGTGGGCGTCCACTGAGGAGGGTAGCAAGGCTCCATCTTTGAAATTGAACGCTGCACTGAGGTCTAGCAGGACAAGCACAGAGATGAGTCCACTGTCAGAGGCCATAAGAAGATCATTTGTAACCTTCACTAAAGCTGTTTCTGTGCTGTGATGAGGCAAGGCAAGGCAAGGCAAGTTTATTTGTATAGCACAATTCAACAACAAGGTGATTCAAAGTGCTTTACAGAGACATTAGAAACAAGAACAAATAAAAAGCATGATTTAAAATTGAATAAAACAAGCAAATAAACTAACTAACTAATTAACAAACAAACAAACAACAGTATATAAAATCAAAACAGATAAAATCAGAACAGTAGATAAAATCAGTAGTTAAATGTAAGTTTTGAAATTTAAGCTTAAAGTGTGGATTTGGTGCTTTATTCAAATGCAGCTGAGAACAGGTGAGTCTTCAACCTGGATTTAAATAAACTGAGTGTTTCAGCTGATCTGAGGCTTTCTGGGAGTTTGTTCCAGATATAAGGAGCATAAAAGCTGAATGCAGCTTCTCCGTGTCTGGTTCTGACTCTGGGAACTGATAAAAGACCGGATCCAGATGACCTGAGGGATCTGGAAGGTTCATACTGGGTCAGGAGGTCACTGATGTATTTTGGTCCTAAACCATTCAGAGCTTTATAGGCCAGCATCAGAACTTTAAAGTCTATCCTCTGACGGACAGGCAGCCAGTGTAAAGACCTCAGAGCTGGACTGATGTGGTCCACTTTTTTGGTCTTAGTGAGGACTCGAGCAGCAGAGTTCTGAATGAGCTGTAGTTGTCTGACTGATTTTTTAGGTAGACCTGTAAAGATGGTGTTACAGTAATCAAGCCTACTAAAGATGAATGCATGGACTAGTTTTTCCAGGTCCTGTTGAGACATCAGATCTTTTATCCTTGATATATTCTTGAGGTGATAGTAAGCTGACTTTGTTATTGTCTTAATGTGTTTTTCTAAGTTTAGGTCTGCATCCATCACTACACCCAAATTTCTCGCCTGGTTTGTGGTTTTTAGATGTATAGATTGAAGTTCTCTGGTGACCTGTAATCGTTTTTCTTTGGCGCCAAAGACTATTACCTCAGTTTTGTTTTTGTTTAGCTGGAGAAAATTGTGGCACAACCAGTCATTGATTTCCTCAATGCATTTACCAAGAGCCTGTACAGGGCCTTGGTCTCCTGGTGACATTGTGATATATATTTGTGTGTCATCTGCATAGCTGTGATAGTTTATTTTGTTGTTGTTTATAATCTGTGCCAGTGGGAGCATGTAGATGTTAAACAGAAGGGGTCCCAAGATGGAACCTTGGGGAACTCCACATGTGATACTTGTCTGCTCAGATGTGAAGTTACCTATTGATACAAAGTATTTCCTGTTTTCTACGTATGTTTTGAACCAGTTTAGTACAGTTCCTGAAAGACCTGTCCAGTTCTCCAGTCGTTTGAGTAATATGTTGTGGTCAACTGTATCAAATGCTGCACTGAGATCCAGTAAAACTAGGACTGACATTTTTCCACTGTCTGTATTCAGACATATGTCATTAAACACTTTGGTCAGAGCGGTTTCAGTGCTGTGGTTCTGTCTAAAACCTGACTGGAAGGCATCGTAGCAATTATTCTGTTTTAAGAAGTAACTGAGCTGTTGGGAAACTGCTTTTTCAATGATCTTACTTAAAAACGGGAGATTTGAGATCGACCTGTAGTTGTTCATTTGTGTCTTGTCAAGATTGTCCTTTTTCAGTATAGGTTTGATTACAGCAGTTTTTAGTGATTCTGGAAACACACCTGATAATAAAGAAAAGTTGACGATCTGTAACAGGTCTGACTCTAAAGTCTTTGAGACCTTTTTGAAAAAACTTGTTGGCAGGACATCTAAACAGCAGGAGGAGGAGTTCAGTTGACCTAAGATGTCCTCCAGGTCTTTGCTGTTAATAGGTTGAAACTGTTTCATGGTGTTTAAACAGTTTTTTGGTGGACACAGTACATATCCTGGATCTGCTGTTGATGTACCAATTGCTTGTCTAATTTTTTGGATTTTTTCAGTGAAGAATTTGGCAAAGTCATTGCAGGCCATGGTTGAATGAAGTTCAGCTGCCACTGACACAGGAGGGTTTGTTAGCCTGTCAACTGTAGAAAATAAGACCCGAGCATTATGGCTGTTTTTAGTGATGATGTCAGAGAAGTAGGACCTCCTTGCATTCCTCAGTTGTAAATTATAATTGTGAAGTTTCTCTTTATAAATGTCATAATGAACCTGGAGGTTTGTTTTTCAGCTCTGAAACCTGACTGAAACTCTTCAAATAAGCCTCTGCAGATGATCTGTTAGCTGTTTGACAACTACTCTTTCAAGGATGTTTGATATGAAAGGAAGGTTGGAGATTGGCCTGTAAGTCAGCTGGGTCTGTCCTGTACATCACTAGAGACACCAGTGATGTACAGGACAGTAAATTACTGCCACCTTGTGGCCGCAACAGAAATGAGCATCTGTGAAAGTCAACCCAGTACAGTTATTTTGGTAGATGTCCCACTTTAATAATCATATGCACCTCAGATGGTGTTTAAAATGAACAATGTTTTTGACACAGTTCTTCTATTGGCAGATGCTATACCGTTGGCAATGCAGGATCTTCTCTGTATGAACAATGATTTCCCTCCACGAGCCCACTGCCTGGTCAGATGGTAAGTTTAGTCTTTACTTTTTATGCTAAAAAACTGCTTCACTCAAAGTGGAGTGGAGTCATTTATCTGCACGCCTCACAGCGAGAAGGTCCTGGATCAAATCTGTGTGGAGATGCATCCTGTAACTGTGCCTGCGCAGGTTTCCTCCACAGTGCAAAGATGTGCATGTTAGGTTTGTTACGGATTCAAATATTGGGGATGGATACAAGAGGAAAAACCAAAATAACAACACTGGTCCAGCCGGGTTGAGTCAAACGATGATTTTAATGATCACACGTGTGGGAGATGGACACCGTACGCAGACAGCATCAGATCTCAAAATGGTGGAGCATTGATCAAACTCTTATAGCCTCTAGTGGCCCCCACCTAATCATAAAGCCTAAACATTCACATTCTTTCCCTCACACGGCGCCTAAGCTACGACCTTGGCTCCCTGTTTATCTGCTCCTGCTGAGATGGGGCAGAAAACCTCTCCAGTATGTTCTGTTCTCTTCTAATCAGACAAATAAGGCGATGACTTTCTGCGAACACTATTTCTTATAACTCAGCAGTATAATGCATCATAAAACAATATCATTCATTCACAATAAATCAGCAGTCTAATGTAATGCAAATCAGTTTAACAAATGCAATAGTTATCAGCTTCGTCTAATTCAGGAGAATAATGCAAACTAAAACTACATAATAATTCACAATCTTTAATTAGGGGTCTAACATGGCATAAAATAATATTATAATCCCACAGGTTAAATGGATATGTGAGCTAGATACAGTGCATAGCATAAAGTGCAACATGAACATATAGTTTAAGTGTGTCTTTCATTTAAGAGAGCAAGTCCAGAAAGTGCAAGTGTTTCTGGCTTTGAGTTGCCAGAAAGACTTCGTAAATATAAGCAGAGAATCATAGATGCGTCTACAAAGAGGTAATTCAGACAATTTCTGAATATTTTATTTTTCTTCAGAGTGTAATAGTAAAATAATATCCCATTGATTAGTGATGGTCTTTATTGTTACCAAGGGATCTAACAGCATACAGAATGAAGCAAATGTTTCTTCCATCCTATGTGGATAAATGTCTGCTGTGATGCTGTATGTCTTGGTAGGTTTGGCATACGAGAGTTTGTGGTCATCAGCCCTGGAACGAACTGTGAGGCCGTCATCAGTGAGTCGAAATGCAACCTGCTTCTAAGCTCCATCTCCATCTCTCTGGCCAACAGTGGCTGGTAAGTTACGGTCATCGCACTGCGTGGAAGGTTTTGTGAGCACATTAGTGCCTCCTGACGGTGTGATGTGTGTTCATGTTTGAGTTTTAAGTGTGCAACTGAAGGAGTGATGGTTCACCCTTTGAAGGCGAACCATTTCTCTCTCACTATCGATAACGCCACAGTTTTCCCTTCTCCTCAGGTTAAGAGCTTTGGTGTCATCCTAGACAGTTCACTTTCCTATAAATCTCACATCAATAATTTCACCTATTCTGCCTGTTTCCATCTATGCAGCATTTTTTTTTTTTGCCTGTCCCATTTGGTTCTTTAGCCGTCAATTGTTGTCTGAAGACCAACAAGGAGACCCAGTGGATTTACTTTGCCAAATGGATCATTGTGGCATTGCCGTACTGGTCCATTTGATCGACCTTTGTTGTTGTTATTATTTATTTTATTTTATTTTCAGTTGTTACAGACGGGACAGACATGACTGAGGGATAGGAAAGGGAGAAAGAAAGAGGAAGGAAAAGAAAAACAGAAGGGGAGAGGGACAGTGAGAGAGGGCACTTAAAAAGAGAAAGAAGAGAAAAAAAATCTTCTGGATCACCTGTTGAGAGAAAAAGAAAAGAAAACAAGCAAAAAAAACAAAGCAACATACTAAACACAACACCATCGCATTAATCTAGCTAAGTGTAAACAGCAGTAAATACTAAATATTGAATGTTGTTGTGCAGCACGCAGGACAGACAGCGCACAATGTGCTTGGAAATAGCACCAATAAAGGTGTAGTTTATGTCTATGAACAGTGAACACCCGTGTGCACACCTGTGTGGATCAGCGCGCTTGTATTCAAAAGGTTTCCCCATGTAACGGTCTGCAAGAGGATGTAGAGAGCCATAGCCCATTCTCCAGGGCATGAAGCAGGCATGGAGGAGATCCAGGCTCCAGACATCCAGAGGCCCCAGAGTGTGAGAGCCCAAGGAGGACCACCGGAGGGGCATCCGTGCCACCCTCCTGGGAAGAGCTGAGGAGAGCCCCAGACGAGGGGTCACCCCAGTAGCCACGGAGCAGAAGCCAGAGGGGGCTGCAGTGGCGTGCCCACCGGCTCTGCCGGCAGCCAGCTGTGCCAGAGTGAACCGAGCCGCAGGCCCGGAGGCCCGAGGGCCCCCTTTGCCCAGGAAGAGGCCCCGATGGCCAGCAGAGAACGGGGGTGTGTGAAGACCCCAAACCTCCCTCCTCTCGCTCATGTGTAGTGTTGCTGCTTGTTGTTCTAAGGTGCATTTAAAACATGGGAGAGCATGGTGCTGCTGCCAGAGAGCAGCAGGTGTTAGCACGGCCCCTCCCGAGAACCCTCAATGTCTACATGGATTTAAAGTTGAGAGGTGGGGTATGCAGCGTTAACAGATTACGTCCTTCTCTCTCCACCCAGTCTTCGTCCATTCTTGTCCACAGTCTCGTTACCTCCTGTATTGACTACTGCAATTCTCTTTTGCATGGTCTCCCCCATAAATCCCTCCATAAGCTTCAACTGGTTCAGAACTCTGCTGCTCGCATTATCACCAGAACCCCCTCCTACCAGCACATCACCTGTTCTTCAGGAACTTCACTGGCTCCCAGTGGAGTTCCAGATAATATACAAACTTCTGCTCACCTTCAAGGCCATTCATAACCTCGCTCCTCCTTACCTTTCTGACCTGTTCAGCACTACCTGTTCTGCCCGCTCACTTCGATCTTCTTCTTCTATCCAGCTTTCTGTGCTTCCCTTCCGCCTCACCACCATGGGAAGCAGAGCTTATAGCTGCTCTGCTCCCAGGCTGTGGAGCTCTCTGCTCCCACATATAAGAAACACTGGTTCTCCCCCAGTTCAAATCTCAACTCAAAACCCATCTGTTCAAATCTGCATGTTCACTGTGAATCCACTGTTTGTTCATTTTATCTCTTACTTTTGTTTTTATTGCTCTTCATTGTGTCAGTGTTCTGTTATGTGTTTTTATCTATTGTACAGTGTCCTTTGGTGTCTTGAAGGGCGCTTTATAAATACAATTTATTATTATTATTGTTATTCTACTGGAAGAAGAATTTTACATTTAGATTGATAGTGAAATAATATAAAAATAAAAGCCAATCTGAAAAATGTTAAAAAGCCTTTAAATTAACATGGTCTCATCCACCCCATGCCCCCCCTTTAGACTCACCCCTGTTTGCTGCAGGTAAAATGCGACGGTTGCAGGCTGTGACATGTAAACATGGTATCAGACTAAATGAATAGTTCATCAACATATTTGAATGTAGCCTGACTTCTGTAGCTTTCCTGCTGTGATGGAGGACGAGCTCTTTCAGAATAAAGGTTTTAATGATGATCACGAGAGCAGCGCTGCTGAAAGAAGTTTTCTTTCACTTTACCTGAGCTCACCGTCTCAGTAACGCCTCTTTGCTCCTGTCAGTGTGTAAACTTCAGCTCCACGTCAAACTGCAGCGTCATCATCACTGCTGCTGTGTTATCAGTGTTTTTGTTTAACACTGGGGATGTGTGGGCTTAATGTTGTCAGACCTTTTATTCACATGCTGCTCCTAAATAAGTTTGGTTTGCATGGCTGTTTATACTCACAAATGTGGCTGAATAATGTATATGTGTTAGTCCCCGTAGGCCGTAGCGAAATAACTCTGCATTTAACCCATTCACCCAATGCAGCGCCTGGGGAGTGTGTAGGGACCTTGCTCAGGGGTACCTCAGCTTAGCTTTTCACTTGATTCAAACCCCCAACCTTCTGATCCCGGGGCAGCCACTCTACCTACTGACCTATCCCTCACACACGTTTACATCGTTGAACAAGTCTGTGCTACAGAGCACGCTGCATCGCAGCATCGCAGCAAAGAATTGGTTTGGAGGATTTTTTTTAGAAGTGATGAATTGCTGCAGCCCCAGATTACGCCAATGAACACAACATATTAAAACCAGTGTGTGTAGAACTCAGCGGTCCGTGCAGTGACAGTGCTGACATACATGCCAGTACAATGCAGTTCTGCAGCTTGTTGCTCTGTGTTTCAGTCGGACTGTTTAGTTTAGCTGGATTGTTGCTGGTTGAGAGAAACTGAAGCTGGATGTCGGGCGTGTACCAGAGATCCTGCTAGTAATGCCTTCTGCTGTTTATCTTGTGTTCAGTCAGGTGCCGATGTTTGTGCAGATCCAGCAGAAGTGGAGGCGGATGTATGCCGGAGAGTGCAAAGGACCAGGCGTGCGCACCGACTTTGAGATCGTTCACCTGCGTTGAGCGCCCGTGCAGTACAACCACCTGTCCGGCCTGCTCGACATCTTCAAATCTAAGATAGTAAGTGCTCTGGAACAAACATCTTTATATGGATCATATTTCAAGGTTGTTTGTTTGTTTTTAATAAAGAAAAATTAAAATTGTGCAGCCACAGAGCGTCATGTACCCATGTTCTACAAGTATCACCTCAGCATCCTGTTCCAGACGATTTTAGGACGATGTGAATCCTGTTAAATGCAACTAATAATCATAAAAGCATCCACGAAGTGCATGTAAATGTATTTTCTAAAACATTTATTCATCTGGTTTTTCCTGCTCATGTACAGTCTCTCCTCCTCCTCCTCCTCCTGCTGTGCTCTGACAGTCACACAAAAACTGTATTCAACTTGAAAATAACACAAACATCTTATCTTATAATAGGAATATATTCTTGTAATAGTTCATCAAAGAGCAGGTTGATAACAGTACAGCACACTGCTTAGTTATGTGAACATTGGGAAAACAGAAGAGGAAGAAGAAGACGTCTAATTCTGTGTAAATTCGGTTTCTGGATTTTTGTGAAATTAATTTGTGAATAAAATAAAGACTGTTAGGAAGTGGATGTTGGTTTAATGATCAGTTTGTTTGAACTTTGTTTATTCCTATTCCTGGAAACACAATGGATTCCCAGACATCACGTTGTTTAACCCTTTCATGCACAGTGGTCTGCAGCTATTCAAAGGCTGTTTTCTTGTATTTGTGTTGATGTTGATGGTAAACTTGCACAGAAACACTACACACTGATGTCTCCATACCCTTCATAAGTCAAAACCGATGTTGTCCACCTAAGTGGACATTTAAAAAATGAAGTTCAAAAATCTTATATTCATTCCTAAAGAAGAATAAAAATCCTGATTGATGTTGTCATCATCCACACATGAGGGTTAAATGTGTTCAGTATGTTCCCAGAAACAGCCGACAATGACGAGGTGTAATCCACGCCTGTACAGAGAGATTAATGCTGCAGCTTGTTACCATAAACATGAGCTGATGTCTTCCTGTTGTCATCAGGGTTGTTCCCTGTTCCCTCTGCCTCCAGTCAACATCGCCATTCGCTTCACCTACGTGCTCCAAGACTGGCAGCAGTATTCATGGCCACAGCAGCCTCCAGGTAGGCAGTACATGTCATGTCATTAATACACAAATAGAAAAATGTAATATTATTATTAAGAAATTATTAAATTTTTTTTAAATACATGTCAGCAAGTGGCTGACATCCAGAAACCCTGCCAGTGGCTTTTAGGAGTCGTGTGTGATGCAGGTCATGTTGTTGTTTCCTGTGGAACGATTGTACCTGCTGGTTCCAGGTCGTTCTTCTGATAAGTCTTTTCACTCGTCTGTCTGAAATCGTGTGGGGAGCGCTTGGTCGTGGCTGGTTTATCGTAAATAAATAAAAACCCTGCAGGGGCAACGCCAGGTTTATGGCCCCAACAGTGCTCACTGGAACCTTCAGTAACTTAGAAGTTCTTCTGTAGCCGATGCCATCAGTCTTAAGTGTGCAAAGGTCTTGAGAGAGCTTGTTGGTTTTACCCATCATGAGACGCTTCTTGTGTGAAACCTGGCTAATGAGGCCATAGTTGGGACTGAACCGGCTGATATTAATTTGCACTAAGTGGCAGGATTGCTCTGTAATTACTCATAAATGTGTCTTTTTGCACCTTTCTTTCTGTCCAATACATTTCCCCCGTGTCATTCTTCATTGTTAGACGTCATGTATGGACATCTATGGTGGCGCTGGGTGATATGAGGAAAATGTAATATCACAATATTTTTTTGCTATATCACAAAACACGAAATAAATCACGATATGTTTAAGTTATTTTCAACCATATAGGATCTAAATTTGCACTTATTCAAACCGACCATTCAGGATGGTTTTCTATTGTCAACATAAAAATGATCTGAATGAACTGAAATGTTTTCTTTTAACCATCAGCTGCACACAGAGGATTTTCACAGATTACAGTATAATCACAGTAAGTCTCTTTCTGTGGTCAACACTAGACTTTAACATCAAAAGATCACAGCAACAAAAAACGACGTCAAGAAAAAAATCATGAGTCAAAATAAAACGACTGAAATGAAAAAGCTGCTCTGTTGTTCTTATAAAAATGGCAAAATAAAAAAAATGGATGACATCAAATTACAGAAACAAGTCGAGACAGTGACTATAAAACAGTTTATTTAATGTTTGCTTGGTGTGCAGGGAGACGTTGACATGCAGGGTTTAAAACATCATTTCTTTTGCAGCGAGATTCATTCTCTCACCGTCTGAAACTCCTGATGTCGCCATATTTTTACCTGTTCAGTTCAGTTCAGTTTTATTTATACAGCACCAAATCACAACAACAGTCGCCTCAAGGTGCTTTATATTGCACAGTAGATCGTACAATAATAGATACAGAGAAAAACCCAACAATCATATGACCCCCTATGAGCAAGCACTTTGGGGACAGTGGGAAGGAAAAACTCCCTTTAAACAGGAAGAAACCTCCAGCAGAACCAGGCTCAGGGAGGGGCGGAGCCATCTGCTGTGATTGGTTGGGGTGAGAGAAGGAAGACAGGATAAAGACATGCTGTGGAAGAGAGACAGAGGTTAATAACAGATATGATTCAATGCAGAGAGGTCTGTTAACACATAGTGAGTGAAGAAGAAACACTCAATGCATCATGGGAATCCCCCGGCAGCCTGCGTCTATTGCAGCATAACTAAGGGAGGATTCAGGGTCACCTGGTCCAGCCCTAACTATATGCTTTAGCAAATAGGAAAGTTTGAAGCCTAATCTTGAAAGTAGAGATAGTGTCTGTCTCCTGAATCCAAACTGGAAGCTGGTTCCACAGAAGAGGGGCCTGAAAACTGAAGGCTCTGCCTCCCATTCTACTTTTAAATACTCTAGGAACAACAAGTAGGCCTGCAGAGCGAGAGCGAAGTGCTCTAATAGGGTGATATGGTACTACAAGGTCATTAAGATAAGATGGGGCCTGATTATTTAGGCAGGCATCGAACTCCAGGCCTCGAGGGCCGGTGTCCTGCAGGCTTTAGATGTGTCCTTGATCCAACACAGATGATTTAAATGGCTAAATCACCTCCTCAACATGTCTTGAAGTTCTCCAGAGGCCTGGTAATGAACTAATCCTTTGATTCAGGTGTGTAGACCCAGGGTGAGATCTAAAACCTGCAGGACACCAGCCCTCGAGGCCTGGAGTTGGCAAAGCCTTATTTAAGACCTTGTATGTGAGGAGCAGGATTTTGAATTTTCACCATCGTACGTAGAAAGACTCACAATACATCGAGTTTATTTGTTATATTGTTTGATTTAAAGTTTGTATAGTTTAAAGTTGTTTCTCTGCATGTGTGGATTGGATGGGTTGTTACCAACATCTAGTGAGAATTTCATGTGAACATCACCTTTAGAAATATATGTAGACAAATGGTGATGCGTTCAATATGTTTTACGTGTGTGTGTGTGTGTGTGTGTGTCACAAACAGAGGTTGGTTGTGTTACTGAACTCCCTGACTGTGAGGAAGCCCTGGGTGGGCTCTGGTGACAGACTGCCTGCTTTGCTGTTTGGATGATTATTCAGTTTTTTGTGTTTTTTCTGGCAGATTTTGATGCGCTCCTTGGTGGCGAGGTGGGGGGGGGTGGAGTTTGGGAAGTTTCCATTCGGTGCCTGTGAGGAGCCAATAAGGTAAAAACTGATGATACTTTCTAAAAATTACAGTCACATGTTTTCTGCACACTGAGCAGTCGGTGTGACGGCTTTGTTGCTTATCACGTGGTCTCGGAGCCTCTTCATCATCATCCTTATCTGTGGGTCTGAGGAAGACTTACTTTGTTTGCTGTTACTGTGTTTCTGTTTTTCACTTTTGTAGTGAACTTCATCTCGCAACAACCTGGCCTCATCTTATTGAAGGCATAGTTGTGGATAATGACGTGTACAGGTAAGGCTGTGTGTGCAGTGTTCTGGTGTACTGTACTAAGAGCAGCTGCAATATACCAGCTAGTTCGTTTTGTTACCTCGCAACACTCAGCCTCACTGCAACTGTGTCACCAGCTGAGCCACGAGGAAACCGATGGGCTCAAATTGTGGTCATAAATATTTTGTACTTGTGAGTTCAAACTCACACACTGCCAGGGGACCTGAGCGCAGAGTTTTACACACAGTTTGTTGCTTTGTGTCTGTAAGACGACCTTAACAAAAAAAAAATTGTAACTCGTGTAAATATTTTTTACAAACACACAAATTCTCATCTGTAGATGCACAAACATGAAATCTTCAGATATTCTGGCTTACAAGGTTACAAAGCTCACAACTACACATTTGATTTACAAGTACAAATGACCACAATCTGAGCCCATAGAAACCAGCACTAATCAGCCAGTGACCACAGCTGATGCTAGCGTGGGCTAAAGTGCACCACACTGAGTGATGAGGTACCCGGGCTAGAAAGACAACTCCAGTTTGAGGCGCATGTCCTCCTGACATTTGGTGTTTGTGTTAACGATCCAATGGAAAAGCTTTGATGGGAGTGAGCTGTTCACTTGCACTATAGCACACAAAACGCTGCGCTGAGCACTGAGTGTTGCATCCGTGTACACACTGCATTGCTTCATATTTCACTCGTAAAGTAGGAAATGGGTGGAGCAGTTTATTAAAAGGGTAAACGTACATGGGTTTGATTGTAAGGCCCAAACAGAGCTGGCACAGGTCTAACAAGCATGAAGGGACAAACTGAGTGTGACATAAGGAAATGCTTACATGTGTAATTATCTTGATTACTGGTGAAGGACTACGTCACATGTAATCAAACATGACTCATTACTTATAAAAACCCTTTAACTAAAAGTGTATCAGAAACTCTCCTCTACTGTTTACTCTGTTTATCACCCAACAGTGACCTCGACCCTCTTCAAGCTCCTCACTGGTCAGTTCGAGTCAGGACGGCTGAAAATCCTCAGTGTTTACTGGGTAAGTTAAGCTGATCAGTGGGACACTCGGGGACAGAGACCATGATGCTTTGGGGCAGACCACAGAGGTTTTACTAGTCAGTACAGATTTCAAACACACCGCTACATACAACATTAAGGTCAGTGCATTAAGTGCACTGACCTTAATGTTGTATTTTTCTGGTTGCTAATACACTTGGATCCATTACAAACATACACATTGTTGTGTGATGTGTGAAGACTTTTTATGGCTTTGTTTTTTGTCCAAACAGCACAGAGGAAACTATTTCTAAGCTAAAATTCATGCATCAAATGATACGCAGCAGATAAGACGGATGTAATCAAGCTACCGATAGAAAGAACATAGTAAAGGACAAATAAAGTGTCTTTTTTTCCTCATTGTTCTATGTGTGGGCCTCCTACTTCCTCCCACAGTCCAAAGTCATGCAGTTAGTGGGGACAGGTTCATTGGGGCCCTAAATTTCCCACGGTGTGAATGTCTGTCTCTGTGTTTGCCCTGCGACAGACTGGCGACCTGTCCAGGGTGTGCCCCGCCTCTCATGATAGCCCCAAGCACTTTACATGTGATGTAAAGTGGACTTTTCTTTTGTTGCCACGTCCATGATTTAGAAAATGTTACACAGATGTTGTCCTGCTTCGCTGTGCTGAAGCGTGTGCTTCATGAAAAGTTTGAATAAGAAAATATCAGGTCAGTAACTGTTTGTGTTCCCTGTAGGTGAGGCTGTGACAGAGCTCTTTAAACTCTGCTGTAGGACTGAGTGTACAGAGGAGATTCCTGGAAGAGGATACGCTGAAGATGAGGGCAAAGGTCAGGTTCCTGGCTTTACTTGTTGAGTGACCATACTGCATTCTGGAAACGTGCGTAGCTTACTGGGAGATCTGGGCATCTGTGCTGACCCGGGCCTCAGCAATTGAACAGAAACTCTTGGATGTGTTTGTCGTCTGTAGAAAACAGTGATATCAGCTCTGCTTTGTCCAAGCTGACCGAGCCAGCAGCAACTGTGCCCATTTCCAAACTGTCTGTCTCCAACATGGTGCACAGTGCCCGGAAGCACATTCGCCGCCATCGACGCATCGATGAGTCGCCCCTTAACACCGAGATACTCAATTCTGTCCTTCTGGTAAGAGTTAATCATGTAACCTGTTTAAAAGGCATTAACTAGTCGGAGTTGACTAATACTTGACTGAGTTTTAATGGTTTCAGCTCATTTTATGAGGAAACTGATTCTGACAGAAGAGGTGTGGATCCCGTGTTAGGAGACGGTGAGCGTGATATTCAGAGCAGCAGAGACCTCGGAGCGTGTGGTAGTTTGAGTCGTACTGATGTGGCTCCTCTGCTTCTTGTCACAAACAGTTTTTCCTTCCTGGTCACTGTTGAGCCCGTCACACTCAGCAGCTCGAGCTCGAGCTAAGACAGCCTTGAATCTTAAAACTACAGCCGTAATTGCATTTATGTCTTAGAGTGCTGGCCACAGATATTGATCCCATCTGACAGCAGCTCAGTAAAGCACAAGAGCGTCATCTTAAACAGGATATCAGGCAGCGTTCTTATTTTTATTGTCTACTTCTGGTCACATCCTGCTTTTGCCACTGAGCGATCAGCATCCTGTGTTTTATCATGAAGTGATGACTACGTGAGCTGCACTTGTTTAATTCTTCTAACATCTAGAAAACAACAGAGTTTCTAAATGACAGACTTATTTATTTGTGTTTGTGTCTCTGTTTCCAGATGCTGCTGTGGAGAAGTCTGACTGTAAGAATAACACTCAGCTGTCCAACTCCAGTGGGACATCGGAGCAAGAGAAAACCTCTGATTTTGTATGTTTGCCTCTTCACCACTCGCACACTCAAGGTTACACTCAGGTCAGGTCCAATATAAGTTTCAGAGTGAAGACAGGCTCAGTGCTGTCAGTACTTTGTCAGGATTTTTATTGATTTCATGGTCTTTTCCCTCGTTGTAGAACCTTTTCCACCAGCTGAAGTCGGCCCCCAGTGACAGTCTGACCTACCGTCTGGCTCTGTGTGTGTGTCTGTTCAACTATTACTACGGTGGGCTGCGGGCTGTTCTCTAAGTAAATATATTTCTAAAGGTGCTTTGATGTGAAATTATCACCAGATGTCGGTAACAACACTTCCAATCCAGACGTGCAAAGGAATCAAACCACAGATGAAGTTGTGTAATAATACAAAGTGACACAGGGACATTTATTTATTACTTTATACAAATGTTGGTGATGACAGTTCATGGCAGCGTCTGTATGGAGAAACCAGTCCCATCATTGCTCATGACTTTGACCCACTCACCACACAAACAGTCTATAAATCCCGAATGCTCCGTGGATCCTTCCCACAGATTCAGCTCAGGTGATTGGCTGGGCCGTTCCAGCAGCTTTACTTGATTTCTCTGAAACCAACCGTTTCCATTGGCTGTGTTTGTGATCATGGTCTTGCTGAAACATCCATCCTTGTTTCATCTTCATCATCCTGGTAGATGGCAGCAGATTCTAATCAACAATGTCTCCATTCATCCTTCCTGGAGTTATGTTTAATGTCTCAGTGCTGTACGCTGAATAAACAGCCCCCCCCCCCATGATGCTCCCGCCTCCAGACTTCAGTGTTGCTGTGGTGTTTTTGGGGTGAAGCCACCCAAACATGGTGTGTTTACAGCCTTCAAAGAGTTCAGTTTTGGTCTTTTGTGACCAAACTATATTAAAGATAAAGCATATTGTTGTACCTATGCATTACACTGGAGCAGAGCTTACATACACTCAACAAAAATATAAACGCAACACCTTTGTTACTGCTCCCATTCCCCATGGGATGGACGTAGAGACCTAAAATTCATTCCAGATACACAATATAACCATCCCTCCCAAACAGTGGTCACAAATCAGTCCAAATGTGTGGTAGTGGGCACATCTGCTATATTGAGATAATCCATCCCACCTCACAGGTGTGCCACATCAGGATGCTGATCTGACATCATGAGTAGTGCACAGGTGTACCTCAGACTGCCCACAACAAAAGGCCACCCTGGAATGTGCAGTTTTGTCTCACAGCAAAATGCCACAGATGCCACAAGCAATGAGGGAGCGTGCAATTGGCATGCTGACAGCAGGAATGTCAACCAGATCTGTCGCCCGTGCATTGAATGTTCATTTCTCAACCATAAGCCGTCTCCACAGGCGTTTCAGAGAATATGGCAGCACATCCAACCGGCCTCACAACCGCAGACCTCGTGTAACCACACCAGCCCAGGACCTCCACATCCAGCAGGTTCACCTCCAAGATCGTCTGAGACCAGCCACCCAGACAGCTGCTGGAACAATTGGTTTGCACAACCAAACAATTTCTGCACAAACTGTCAGAAACCGTCTCAGGGACGCTCAACTGCATGCCCGTCGTCCTCATCGGGGTCTTGACCTGACTCCAGCTCGTCGCCGTAACAGACTTGTGTGGGCAAATGCTCACATTCGATGGCGTCTGGCACGTTGGAGAGGTGTGCGCTTCACGGATGAATCACAGCGCTTTGTGTTCTGCGTCCTGATTGGCTGCAGACTATTGTTGATCTCCTCCGTGCCGTCTCTCCTGTACAGTACAGAATCGCTTATTCATTGATTCATTAATGATTCATTGATGTTGAATTATCTCTCAGCTGCTCTGTTCTCATGTGCTGGACCTGAAAACACGGTTTGATCTTTGGTTTCTGTAATACTGGACTTATTTGTCTACGAAGGTTTGAACTTTGAGAGCTTAAACAGGAGAGAAACGTGTGAAAATGTTCATGTCGGTCTGAGTGTATAAAGTGTGTAGTGACGGGTTTTACCTTAACACATCTATAATAATTGTAAAAAATAAAGTTGGCTACTTCAGATTTCACCAATCGCAGGTTATTTTTAGAACGTAACTCCCGCGATAAACGAGGGAGCGCTGTATACAAATACTGAGAAGTATAAAATTTGAATCCTGTCTCTCTCTGAGGCGCGGGGGGAAAAAATATCGACAAGTCGATCAACATCATCTACAGATACATTCGACATCTCGAGAAATGTAAATCGCCACTTGATTCGTCCATTTGGTTGAAAAACCCGACCTTGAACAAGGAGCGAATATCACACCGGAAACTAAGCGCTATGCGCCGGAAGTAGCATATGCTAAGGCGCACAGGTCTAAGTTATAGGTCTAAGTTCCCCATAATGCACTGGGTGTTTCTTCTTCACTCAACATGTGTTAGTAGACCTCTCTGCATTCAGCCCGTCTGCCCCTCATCTATCGATGGATGTTAGAGGCTTTGGTTCCCACTGTCGCTCACAGACGCTCACCTAATGTTTCCTGTGTAACTGCAGGGTCTTTGCCTTATAACATAGAAGCAGCTTGAGGTAACTGTTGTTGTGATGCTGTGTGTGTGTAATAAAGCTCCCTTACTGACAGTGGGTCACCACAGCTTGTAGCTCCATGTATTTGATGCGGCACGTTTGCCCTCGCTGACACAACCCTAAAGGGATTTGTGTGTATGAATAAAGTTTATTGTTCATACAGTTCATTGCTGTATGTCTGTGAAAGGCTGAATGAGGGTTGTAGCTCCCTCAGCAGCTGTGGAGCGATGGAGATGTGGTTGGTTAGACACGCTGCTTTAGTTTACACTACAAACCACACTCACCTGTTTACACTCCTTTTGTGTTACAACCACCTTGTTACACTCAAACACCAGATGATGCATCTGAGCCAACTAAGGATTCACTGAGACTGAAGAAGCTTGAGATCATAAGAATTTGAGGCTCAGCTGATACAGTATCATAGGAGAATCCAACCATTGTATGTCAAGAGACTATAGGCAGTGAAAGCTCCATCTGGAGGAGGAACGACGTGGTTCAGAGCGTTGCCTCCTGCAGCTGGTGACATGTTCAGATTTCAGCTCTGTCGATTAGAAAGTCTGTTTTTGTTTTTCATCTGTGTGTTGCTCTTTCATCCTTTTCTTCTTCCTGTTTCTTGCATCAAGCTGGCTGACTTCACCACTGATGAGGTAACCATGAGCAGTAAGCCTCGTGTCGCTCACAGTTACATTTAACATAGTGCGATAAACACACTCAGTCATTATAAGGTACATCCTCTAAAGGTTCACATAACAGACAAACAGGATAATAAAAATGATCTGGTTCTTTGCAGCGTCCTCAGATGAACAACACACGACATTATTACACGTCTCAGTATTTGTTACACTGAACACAAATATAAACACAACACTTTTGTTTCCATGAGCTGAACCGGATCCTGACTGGTTTTGCGACATGTGTGTCATTGTGCTACACATGTACGGCATATTTCAGAGTGGCCTTTTATTGTGGGCAGTCTCAGACACACCTGTGCAATATTCATGCTGTCTAATCAGCACCTTGACATGCCACACCTGTGAGGTGGGATGGATTATCTCAGCTAACGAGAAGTTCTCACTAACACACATTTAGACAGATTTGTGAGCAGTGTTTGCGAGCAATGTTCCCTGTAATGTTTCACGTGTCTGAACACACAAACTCCCTGAGCGTCCCTTGGACCACTGTGAGCAACAGCAGACGTGTGCACTGTGGTCACACCAGCATCCAAGAATACTTTTACACAACAAGACTTCTTCAAAAAAGTAACTGAGTTTTGCAAACAGAGTTTTTTGCAGCTGTTTACCTAAAAATGCAGCCGAGGTGTTTTTTAAATAAACATTTCAAACTATTTGCAGAACAATCAGCTGTTCTGCATCAAATCTGATGCCACACAAATTATTTGTGCCGCTGCAAAAAATAATTTCTGTCCACTATGAGATGAAGGAGAACAGCAGCCTGATACCTGCAGGCCTGACAGCAGCAGATGTGTCACTGCTGCAACACCTGTAAACCATTGTTCTGACACACACAACAAAACTATTGACTACACTACACACTAACTACACTCTAACTACACACTAACTACACACTAACTACACTCTAACTACACACTAACTACACTCTAACTACACAAGATTTGTGCTAAACTTGGCAATTGCATCTCAAACACGCCGTCACTCCTAAAACTTCCCCCTTCCTAAACAACTAAATGTCATGTTGCCATATCATTTTTTGATTGGTCGACATGGTGCATTTTTCCACCAATAGGAAAGGCTGAGGGAGGGGGTTTGTTTTTGCTCGCAGGCTTTCGAGCGTTTTCCTTATAAAACGGCGTTTTTACCGTTTCTTCCTGCAGTAAATATAAACAACGACAGTATTCAGGAAGAAAAACAAACATTGCAGATATTTTATCATAACTCTGGTTTTACGCGGCCGATCAACACAATTCAAAAACTGGTATAAAGTCCACACTTTGTCCGTCAATTGTTCCGTCTGTCCTGCTCACATCTCCAATGGTTGTACACGTTGTCATTAACGTGGCTTCACTCCACATCAGCCGCTTTGCTAAAACACCGGTGTCGCACATAAGGACGCTGTCATAGCCTGTCAGCCACGTTGATCAGCTGCTTATATACGAATGTGAATCGCGTGATTGGCTGGACTACGGGATAAGGTGGCCTCGTTCTGATCCCATACGGGAGCAGCCAGTCACTGACTAACACTGCAAAACAGAATCGTTAAAGTTTTCATTTTAATTTCAATTCAGGTGATTTTTCTTTTTTTTTTTTTTTTTGTGCGCAACGCAGATTTTCTGTGCAGAGACCGTGCCAGCAGTGCGCAATTGTGCCAGCAGTGCGCAATTGTGCCAGCAGTGCGCAATTGTGCCAGCAGTGCGCAATTGTGCACGCGCGCAGCTTAGAGGGAACATTGCTTGCGAGTGTCGGGTCTTTTGTGTTTGTAGAAAATGTTTCATATCTTTGAGTTGAGCTCATGGAAAACAGGAGCAAAAACAAAAGTGTTGCGTTTATATTTTTGTTCAGTGTAAATGATAAAACATCAGGTTTGACCCAGAATACAGTTTGATCCACATGATGGCGCTGTGAAAAGTGCGCGCTGTACTGGTGGCACCAGTGTCCCCAGCCCACAGACCAGTGCTGCCACTAATCGAGTTTCATTAGCAGCATCTAAATGCTGTTTAAAGGTGGACTTCATCTGTCACACAGGAGCAGTTTGGCTTCGCTTTGCCTAAATAATGACCTGGTGTATTTCTGTATACACACCTGCTAAGGATCAGGTGACTCTTATAATAAAAGGTTAATACGTAAAACCTTAAAAATAAAAAGGGCTGTTTTTAGCAGTATTTAGGCTGCAGTCTGTGTATTATGTCCATGATATTCTACAGTGGGGCAAAAAAGTATTTAGTCAGCCACCGATTGTGCAAGTTCCCCCACCTAAAATGATGACAGAGGTCAGTAATTTGCACCAGAGGTACACTTCAACTGTGAGAGACAGAATGTGAAAGAAAAATCCATGAATCCACATGGTAGGATTTGTAAAGAATTTATTGGTAAATCAGGGTGGAAAATAAGTATTTGGTCACCTCAAACAAGGAAAATCTCTGGCTCTCACAGACCTGTAACGTTTTCTGTAAGAAGCTTTTCTGTCCCCCACTCGTTACCTGTATGAATGGCACCTGTTTGAACTCATCATCTGTATAAAAGACACCTGTCCACAGCCTCAAACAGTCAGACTCCAAACTCCGCCATGGCCAAGACCAAAGAGCTTTCGAAGGACACCAGGAAAAGTATTGTAGACCTGCACCAGACTGGGAAGAGTGAATCTACAATAGGCAAGCAGCTTGGTGTGAAAAAATCAACTGTGGGAGCAATCATCAGAAAATGGAAGACATACAAGACCACTGATAATCTCCCTCCATCTGGGGCTCCACGCAAGATCTCATCCCGTGGGGTCAAAATGATCATGAGAACGGTGAGCAAAGATCCCAGAACCACACGGGGGGACCTGGTGAATGACCTGCAGAGAGCTGGGACCAAAGTAACAAAGGTCACCATCAGTAACACACTACAACGGCAGGGAATCAAATCCCGCAGTGCCAGACGTGTTCCGCTGCTGAAGCCAGTGCATGTCCAGGCCCGTCTGAAGTTTGCCAGAGAGCACATGGATGATACAGCAGAGGATTGGGAGAATGTCATGTGGTCAGATGAAACCAAAGTAGAACTTTTTGGTATAAACTCAACTCGTCGTGTTTGGAGGAAGAAGAATACTGAGTTGCATCCCAAGAACACCATACCTACTGTGAAGCATGGGGGTGGAAACATCATGCTATGGGGCTGTTTTTCTGCCAAGGGGACAGGACGACTGATCCGTGTTAAGGACAGAATGAATGGGGCCATGTATCGTGAGATTTTGAGCCAAAACCTCCTTCCATCAGTGAGAACTTTGAAGATGAAACCAGGCTGGGTCTTCCAACATGACAATGATCCAAAACACACCGCCCGGGCAACAAAGGAGTGGCTCCGTAAGAAGCATTTGAAAGTCCTGGAGTGGCCTAGCCAGTCTCCAGACCTCAACCCCATAGAAAATCTGTGGCGGGAGTTGAAAGTCCGTGTTGCTCGGCGACAGCCCCAAAACATCACTGCTCTCGAGAAGATCTGCATGGAGGAATGGGTCAAAATACCAGCTACTGTGTGTGCAAACCTGGTAAAGACCTATAGTAAACGTTTGACCTCTGTTATTGCCAACAAAGGTTATGTTACAAAGTATTGAGTTGTATTTTGTTATTGACCAAATACTTATTTTCCACCCTGATTTACGAATAAATTCTTTACAAATCCTACCATGTGGATTCATGGATTTTTTTTTCACATTCTGTCTCTCACAGTTGAAGTGTACCTCTGGTGCAAATTACTGACCTCTGTCATCATTTTAGGTGGGGGAACTTGCACAATCGGTGGCTGACTAAATACTTTTTTGCCCCACTGTACATTACAGTAAAAACAGTAATTATATAAAGAACAGATGGATCAGGATCCTGTCTGTGTCTTTACTATGATCTCAGCTGATAATGAGGCTTGAAAGAGACATGTTTGAACTTTTGCATTGTTCAGACAAATAAGCCTGCATGTTTGCATGAGCTTTAACTGTAAAACATGAAGCCTTTATTATTAAAAAAACAAAACCCTTTTGGTGTCATACAGGTAAGAAAGCAGCGAAGCGTTTTTCTCTCTAACAGATGTTTCATCTGTTTTCTCTGCCGTTGCTCTGATGGGACCTGCAGGGTGTTTTTGGTGACGTGGAGGTTTGCACAGTTGCTGCCTGTGGTGTGTGTAGAAATGTTCATGTTCTAGTCCCACTGTGAAGCACATAGACGTGTCCTGACTTCCTGTCTGTCCCACACTCTGTTGTCTCTGTTTGTTGCTGCCAACAGTACAAGTCATCTTTGCAGATTTTACTGAATTAACAAAAACATATTTACTGAAAGACTTATTCAGTAAACATGTTTGTTACACTGAGACTGAAACAGAGATCCCTGTTTACGCTCATAGAAAACGAGCCTCTGTTTTACTTTATTGAAATCAATTCTAATCACAGACAGGATCAGCAGCGTGCAGCTGCAGTGAGGTGTTAGTAGAGGAGCTGTGTTTGTGAGCTGTAGTCTGGATCAGGTCTCTGTGGGAGACTCGGTTACAGTACTTCTGAATATCCACGTGTCCACCTCACACAGCACATTTCTTCAGAATCGGTTGCTGTTTGCTAACATTTGACCTTTGCCCTTTTAGGCTGCCCTTCTGGCGCCCGTCGATGAGGACTTGGGATCTGACAAGAAGCAAACTGGGGGAAGCAGCAGAGTACCAGACTTCCCTCCTCCAGCAGGCCGGGAGATCTTGTTGCGCACCTGTGTGCCGCGACCAGCAGCGTACTCCAAGGCGCTGCCTCAGCGGCTCTTCTGTGTCCTGATGAGGGAGGAGTTTAGGTTGACCGGAGGCTTTTCCACAGACACGTCCTCCTTTTAAGTCCTGTGAACAATTCACACCTGGGATGAAGATAAGTGAAGGACACAGGATGGAGACTTTCACATGTATGAATGTGGCCATGGAGTAAGATCATAGAAATACATTTCTTCATTTGTTTGCTTTATTTGTAAGAACGGTGCAATATTTCAGCATCTACGGCTCGCCCAAGCTTAAAAGCAGGAAGCAGTATATTACTGGCATTGATTAAGAAGCATTTATGGCTTTGTCTGGAAATATGTGAAACTAAATCCTGTGTATTCATAAATCTGCAGCTGTGATAAAACAGTTTCACACTAAAACCTTCATTTTACCTTCAAAGCTTCTCTTGATGCCTTTTTAAGGAAATGAAATTTGTCGTTAGGATGGAGTTCCCCATCCTGCACTCACCACACGCTAACACAACCTTCTCAACTCTGATATTTAGTAGATTATATTTCAGTTGCAGGGATTGGTCCTGATGGTAAACATGAGAGCCGGTGAGGACTTCATGGGTCGTTTTAGCTGAGCTCCATCCTCCAGCATGTCCTGCTGCTGGATTAACACACAGCTGTTTGTTTGCATCCAACCAGAACCAGACCGTGCAGTTCTTATTCCTGTTCATAAGCTGATTGTTCAAACATGAAGCTCTTTGACGTTGTATAAAAACTGAAACGACACTTTACAGCTGACTGTGATGTTTTAAATGGAGCTGGTTCCTCGAGGCGCGTCCGACAGCATGAGGGGAAACTTGGTTTTGTCATATTTTCTTTGTTTTGTTAAGGGTGTATCCATCCCATGATACAGACACATACAGTTTAAACGATGTTTAATGTTAATCAAAACTTCTAAGATCCAGGTTGAATAAAACAGCATTAGGTGTGTGATTTCACTCTGCTCCACACACCTGCGTGCTCCAATCAGAGACACCAGAGGAACAGGTGATGAATGTGATGGGGAATGATAGGTTTGTAGCATAAACCTATTCGCTGGAACGTTAAGGACAATCTGCTACGCAGCAAAAAGCAAGACTCAAGGTACCAAAGTTCTCTGGTTCACTCATGCATGAGGGAGATCTGGCTGGAGCCAAGTGTTGTCCCACCACTTGACCTCCGTCAGACTCTCAGCCAGACTCCCCAGAGCACTCCTTTTATTGTGGTGACATGAATATGCATTGGGTCATTAACATATAACATCTTACATAGGTATACATGTGAACAAAGAATACTGTGTGTGTGAGGTCAAGATGTGACCCTGTGAAGACTCCCCAAAGCTGGTGCCAGGAGTCTAACAGGTCCATCTAAACAAAAGGCTCTTACACTCAAACAGATATACATGTGTTTGCTATACCATATATCAAGAAAAGATAAAACCTCTCCTAGGGGGTGTGATCTATGCCAGAACACACTCTGTAGAGGAGTGAACGCACTCCCCTCTTCATGCTACACAGAGTTGTTACAGACCTCCTAGGATGAGACATTCTTTCAATCTACAATTGATTATACACTTCTAAGCATATATGAGTAAATGTTTCTAAGCATAAATGACAATCAACAATACAAAACCTAACATTCCCCCCTTTATTGACCTTTATGCTAGAAAAGTTTCCAGTTATGAATACCTCATGTCTGACAGTTTCAATGCCAACATTGTTATACTCAGCATACGTCAAATCACCCTAAATCACTGTAAAAGTACAGAGTTTAACAAAGGTATTAGCGGATATCCCATTCCCCATTGATCTCATCTCATGGCAAACTGCATCCTACAAACAAACAAAGAAATTGTTAATTTAATAGTGAAAATAAGAAGATAACAATTTCAAAAACATCCCATCTTGGTGATGCTTCCTCCGGGTGTGCAATCACATGTCTCTCTGCAGAGTGGTTTGAGTTCTGCAGGGTGTCATAAATGTCTCTTCCAGTTGTTTCCATCACTGTCCATAGGACCAGAGTCCAAATGTATGTAGAATAGACATTCAAACATACCAGTTAGTTTTGTTGTTTGTCAACATGGGTCTCAGCTATTTCCAAAGCTGCAGACCTCATAGGAAACTGCTGTTATCACCACCATAGCTTCTGGTTCCTGTGCTTTTCACAGAATCATGATGTCATCCTTAGACTCCTTCCAACGCTGCTGAAGGTTTAAGGCAGAGCACGTCGTACACCTTAGTTGTCTTCCTCAGCGTCAACATTGAATCTTTCATTGTATTTAAAATCTTGCTGTGGGAAGTCTCCTCTTGATCTCCTGGAAGCTCAGTAGCACAGCTCTCTGTGTGATGTCTGCTGTGCTGAAGATGATCTCTGATCCTCCTGAAGTCTCTCTCCTGGCCTCGGCTCCCATCTTGTGGACGATCCTCTCAGGCACTCCTTTTCGTCATGGATAGTCCTGATTTTGGGCCTGCTGGATCTGTCTCAAAACATTCAGGGCGTCAGTCATGTTTGATGAATGTGCGTCTTCTTTATGTAAATGCAGCATCCGCTGGAACGCTGAAGACAATATAATTACACAGCAAAGCAAGACACGAGTAGGCAAAGTTCTTCATGTTTCTCGTGCACGGGAGAGAACTGGACAGACGCCGTTCCTTCGCTTGACCCCAGTTGCTCTCGCCCGCTCTCCCGTACCACTGCTCTTTTATTGAGGTTACATGAATATGCATAGGTTCATTAACATATGACGTCTACATACACACAAAGAGTACCGTGTGTGTGTGTGTTACTGCTGATCAAAGGGTCATATACATGAAAGCACACAACAAACATCCTTGGTCAGGAAGAGGGTAGACCCCCCCCTCACCCTAAATGGTTCACCCTAGATAACAAGGTAAGGAAGTCCTGCAATTCATCTAAACAAAGAGCACTTAGACTAGAACAGACGTAACTACGTTAATCCTACCATAAAACAATAAGACAAGGTACGACCTCTCTCATGCTCCCAGAGTGCTGTCTAATACACACAAAGTTTGCAGACTATCAAGGATCAAAACCTCTACCAATCTACAACTAATTACAAAACTCTAAGCACTAGGGGTGCAACGATACACAAAATTCACGGTTCGGTTCGATACTTTGGTGTCACGGTTCGATATTTTTTCGATACAAAAAAATGTTCATGCCTTTTTAATTTGTCATTTATTAAAATTATAAATATATATTTTAACTCAAAAGTACAGTTTTTAAATTTAACCCTAACCCTTGTGCGTGTTTTTTATTTTGACAGCGAATGCGCACCTGCGGACCACTTATGTGCAGCCCTGGTTATTTAGCTCGTCATATCGCAGCCACAGAAATTCTTTTGTCCATGAAACCATAAAGCTGCACTTTCTTTTTGCCTTATAGTCTGATTTGTCATAACTTCTCGGTTTTGTGGTAAGCTTTTCTTTGGCTGTCACTTCTTCACCCTGACCTGTCTTATTTGGCTCAGCAGAACTGAAATATATATCCTGCTGCTTTTACACACTCACTCACATAAGCTCAGCGATTCTCTGCGCGATCAACCTCTCACATGTTTAAGCTGCGGGAGATTTCACTTGTCATGTTTGCATAGTAAGCTAACGATTAATAAGACGATGTCAGAGGAATTGGTGCACAATTATCATCACTCACAGATCAGTGCTGTCGCTCTCTATACACAGTTCTCACGATTGCAAAGTGAAAGCAAAAAAACAAGCGCAAATTCAAACGCGATTTCAATGTCACATATTGACAGTGGCTCACCGATGCCAATGACATAATTACCCAGCTACATTTCCGAAAGAATGCAAAAGCATTGACATATATTTTTCCTTCCTACAGTAGCCCGACGGGCAGGGAAGAGAGATTTTGGTAGCCCGACTGAAAAAAATCGCTAGCTCCAGGACGTCGGGCTAGCGATATTGCAAGCCCTGTATCTGATTGAGGAATCACTCATCTTTGGAAAAGAGAGTTTATTACAGAGAAATGGCTCTTTCCAAAATAAAAGCTATACTATCCGCTTCTTCTGGGCTATATTCTCAGCAGCATAAGGAGAATCCTGTGCTAACAGCTGTCTAAATGACTCGGCTAAAGTTAGTAGCATGCTTGTTGTTTTTGTCTTTGCACTAGGATGATGTCGGTGTAAATGTGCAGTCATATTCGTTGTGTTCCCACTAGTGATTTCAGGTTAATCTCGTTGAAATGACCTTAACGCCACAACACGGCAAATCTCGGTTAACGAGCTACCGCCGATCGCTCCGTGCATGGGGCTAGACGGCCAACACGTTAACGAGCTAACTGCGCTAACACACTAGTTCACACCAATGTAATTGAGCATTGCATGGCACATCCAACATACTGTTTTACTTTAGTCCATGACTCGCTTACCTTCAGGGTCATACGTCACATGAAAACCAAAATAATTCCAAACGCCAGATCTGAATGAGGTTCAATTTGCCTGGAGAGCTTAACTTCTGTCTCGCTAGCTTGCCCTGCGCTCTTCCTTCTGACTATGCTGTCTGTGTTGAGCGCTCAGTGGATCTGCGCTCGACAGTGCAGCCTAGGCGGAGTAGTCGAAGACAGATTCACTGAGCGCTCAACACAGACAGCATCGTCAGAAGGAAAATTGATAAAATAAATTACAAATGTTGTATTGTTCGATACATATGCGTACCGAACCGAAAGCACTGTATCGAACGGTTCAATATCGATACGAATATCGTTGCACCCCTACTAAGCACATATAAGTAAATATTTCTAAGCATAAATGACGATCAACAATACAAAACCTAACAGTCACAATGAAAGTCTTTCCCACCACCACAGTGATGACAGGGTTGAGAACTGGATCCATCTGTGTCGCTCTGCTTCTAAACAAAGACACAAAGACAGAGTAAGTCAGTCCTTCAACATTTGTATCCTGAACGTCGCCTGAAATAAAGAGCATCTCTGCAGACGTCCAACTACATTTGACTGTTTCAGTTAACACACTCAGTTTACTGGGCTGCAATAACTACAATACTACCACCATAATACTACAGTAATACTAAAATCATAACTGAAAGGAAAATCTGAATAATCACTCAGAGCTGCTTTTCCATGCAGTAGAATTGCTAACATGCTAACACAGTTTAATGAGCAGAGTTGTTCCAAACAGTCAGGCTAAAATGACAAGATAACAATATAAATACATACCTCACAGTAGCTGCACTTGTAGAGTCTCTTTCTGGTGTGGATCTGTTGGTGTTGTCTCAGGTAACGTGGAGATTTAAAAGTCTTCTCACACAGGTCACATTGATAAGGTCTCTCCTCAGTGTGGGTAAACATGTGTCGTTGTAAGTGTGCGTCTGTTGTAAACTGTTTGCCACACTGTTCACAGCAGTACACATCATGTCTGGTGTGAATGCGTAGGTGTATATTTCGGCTCTCTCTCCGGCTGAAAGTTTTTCCACAGATGTCACAGCTGTATGGCTTAATTCCAGAGTGGGTAACTAGATGCTTCTGTAAGCTGCTACTTTGAGTAAAAGCTCTGCCACACTGATCACAGCTGTACGCTTTAACTCCACTGTGGATGAGTTGGTGTTTTTTTAGGTACTCCTTCAAGGAAAAATACTTTCCACACATGTCACAGCTGAACGGTCTCTCTCCAGTGTGGATGACCTGATGCTGTTTTAGTGAAGCCTTCAGAGTAAACTCCATCCCACACTCGTCACAGCTTATGGCTTAATTCCAGAGTGGGTAACTAGATGACTCTGTAAGTGGCTACTTTGAGTAAAAGCTCTGCCACACTGATCACAGGTGTACGCTTTAACTCCACTGTGGATGAGCTGGTGTTGTTTTAGGTAACCCTTCAAGGAAAAATACTTTCCACACATGTCACAGCTGAACGGTCTCTCTCCAGTGTGGATGACCTGATGCTGTTTTAGTGAAGCCTTCAGAGTAAACTCCATCCCACACTCGTCACAGCTTATGGCTTAATTCCAGAGTGGGTAACTAGATGACTCTGTAAGTGGCTACTTTGAGTAAAAGCTCTGCCACACTGATCACAGGTGTACGCTTTAACTCCACTGTGGATGAGCTGGTGTTGTTTTAGGTAACCCTTCAAGGAAAAAGACTTTCCACACATGTCACAGCTGAACGGTCTCTCTCCAGTGTGGATGACCTGATGCTGTTTTAGTGAAGCCTTCAGAGTAAACTCCATCCCACACTCGTCACAGCTGTATGGCTTAATTCCAGAGTGGGTAACTAGATGCTTCTGTAAGCTGCTACTTTGAGTAAACTCTTTGCCACACTGTTCACAGCAGTACACATCATGTCTGGTGTGAATGCGTAGGTGTATATTTCGGCTCTCTCTCTGGCTGAAAGTTTTTCCACAGATGTCACAGCTGTATGCCTTAATTCCAGAGTGGGTAACTAGATGCTTCTATAAGTGGCTACTGTGAGTAAAAGCTCTCCCACACTGATCACAGCTGTACGCTTTAACTCCACTGTGGATGAGCTGGTGTTTTTTTAGGGAATCCTTCCAGGAAAAATACTTTCCACACAAGTCACAGCTGAACGGTCTCTCTCCAGTGTGGATGACCTGATGCCGTTTTAGTTTAGCCCTCACAGTAAAACCCTTCCCACACTCGTCACAGGTGTGTTTTTTCTCTCCCTTTCTTCTGTGAGGTTTGTCGGCCTCCTGAGAGCGCTGACTTCTGGCTCCATGTTGGTCCTGCAGTGACAGAGATACAAACAGAGGCAGTGAGTGAAATGCAGTCGTGGAACAAACTCAACCTTCAAACTCCATTAACACTAGTTTTAAACCTGAAGGTGGAGCGCGTGGCACCAAACACCTTAAAGGTCTCTTATCCCCACCTGCTGGTAGTTCTAACACATTACATCCAACCTGCTGTTAAAGATAACTCATGACTGTTCAAACACTAAAATCATGCCCATCCCTCCTGATTGTACACACACACACACACACACACACACACACACACACACACACACACACACACACACACACACACACACACATTATTTTATAATTTAGATTATTTTGTTGTTTCCTATTACATATTTCTATAATTTGTATAGATTTATACAGAATTATTCAGTGATAATAAATCCTATGTTTGTTTATTCTAAAGGAACCCCGTTAGCTTCCACAACAGATGTTGCTCGTCTTCCGTCAAATACTTACATAAAATATTACACAATAAAGTGGATTCAAGATATCCACATAATTTCACTCTTACATCCACAGTGAGGTTTCACAATTGTTCAAATATAAGCAATCAATAATAATAATAATAATAATATCAATAACATTGAGGCACATTACACAAATTTCAAAAACAAATCATGTCTTACAATATTTACAACAACTAAAAGCTCTGTAAATCGGCTTTTAAGTGTTCATTGAAGTTTTGAATAATTCTCTAATTTTTTAAGGCAACTTATTCCACTTAAAAGTTGCTCTAAATGTAACAGTTTTACAAAACGTTACTTTTAACTCGAGCATTTACTAAATTGCAGTTTGTTGAAAACTGTGTAATATGATGATGTATTTCATCTGGATACTGCAGCTGAGCAGAATAAATGTGGTGTGTTTAACGGAATTGCTTTCTTTAGAACTACAAGTAAGCCATAGAATATTTTAGCCTGTACAGGAAGCCAAGAAAGTTTATTATGCATTCGATCAATATTAGTATAGTATGAACATCTTCACACTAATCTGGACGCCTTATTCTGGACTAACTGAAGTCTGTTAAGATCTGTCTTATTAGCTGCTGACCAAATGATTGAACAATACTCCAGATGAGACATTACTAGTGCATTAATGACATCTTTCATAATGAAGAAGTGATACACAAAGAGCATTTCATAGCCATAGCTATGCCTTGTCGGCAGAGTTATGTGACATTAGTGATGTTTGTACTTTCAGCGTTAACTTGGTTTTAAAGCCTTTAAAATATACGCCGTTCAATAGTCGACCTTAATCTGACAGAGATTGTGATGATTTTGTGGATAATTAAAGTCAGTCATATATCCACAAACACAACAAGCTGAAAGTCAGTGATGCTGCTCGGTTTGCAGTCCTGAACATCACGGCACAAGCAGGATTCACTGCACTGTTAATGTGAGCTGTGTTATATTGCTGCCTCTGTTCGGTGGTGTCGAGCCAAACGGACTTTAACGTGTGTTTGAACGAGCTGACGGTTCACTCGTTAAGCTGAAAGAAAGATGCTTTAATCACAGCAGTCACACATGTGTCCACTGCACCATCTGGAACTCTTCTTGTTTACACTCGTAATAACACAAACACTAAATCGTGCTTCTCTGTGCTGTTGTGTAGCAGTGTATACACCTGAGACTGTCACCTGTCTGTCTGTCCTGCACTCTCTCTCTGTTTCTTTCTCTCTGATTGTGGAATAAAAGTATGAACATGTGTTTATAAGTTACACTTGTGTTTGAATCCTGCAGCTTATCACACATTTGATTTCCATGCGTGACGACTGCAAGTGTCCAGAGTGAGGACAGACTGAGGGACCCACTGCTGCACATCATCTGTGAGGCTTTGCACCCCTGATGATCCACCAGGACAAACTCAGCAGTGTGTGAGGAAGAGGAGGAGGAAGAGCCAGCAGCAGCTGACAGATGGAGAGAATAGACAGACTGTTCCCTGTTTGTGAAGGACTGCTAGGAAAGTTTAACATAACTGTCTGTGCTGAATCAGTCTTATTAGGTAATGTTCAAATAATGTGATCATCCCAGTGTTTCCAGTGTGGGAGAAAGTACTCAGGGCCTTCAAGTTACACACTATGAAAGGCAGCAACAAGTTTAATGTTCAGAAACCTAAAGTCTGTATCAGCAGCAGGATGGAGCTAAAAATAAATGTTGGTTTCAGTTCTATGAAGCTTTGAGTATTTTGGATCAGTAGCTGCTGTGTTTGTTGCACCATATTGCTGTAACTGTTTATATGCTTTATATATTCTGAGCTAAGTTGATCTATAGTGTTACATCATATTCTCATAATCATCAGCATAATCATGACATATTAATTAATAAACTGGAACGGTATGGGATTAGGGGGGGTTGTACTGCAATGGGTGAAAAATTATTTAAGTGACCGGAAACAATTTGTGAAGCTGGGTGTCCATTCCTCATCATGCTTGGACATTGCTTGTGGTGTTCCACAAGGCTCTGTCCTGGGTCCAAAATTATTTATTATTTATATAAATGATATTTGTAAGGCATCTGATATATTAAAATTAGTATTATTTGCAGATGACACAAATATTTTTTGTTCTGGGGGGAATCTAAAGGAGCTGCTGGATACAATTACTTCAGAAATGTGCAAAATTAAAAAATGGTTTAACAGGAACAAACTATCGCTAAATCTAAGTAAAACTAAAATTATCTTATTTGGGAATTCCCTTAGAAATGCACAAGTGCAGATTCATGTAGATGGTGTGGAAATTGAAAGAGTACTTGAACATAAGTTTCTTGGTGTGATTATAGATGATAAATTAAACTGGAAGTCTCATATAAATCATATACATAACAAAATTTCAAGAAGTGTCTCAATCTTGAGTAAAGTAAAACACATTCTGGACCACAAATCACTCCACATTCTCTATTGTTCCCTGATTGCACCGTATTTGAATTACTGTGCAGAGGTTTGGGGCAATACTTACAAATGTTCGCTATCATCAATCTTTATATTACAAAAAAGGGCCATAAGGATAATCCATAAAACTGGTTACAGAGATCATACAAATCCACTATTCTTAAAATCAAAAATTCTAAAATTCACAGATCTGGTTCATTTTCTCACAGCACAAATTATATATAAAGCAATAAATAACCTGCTTCCTGACAATATTCTAAAAATGTTTTCTAAAAGGGAACGGGGATACAATTTGAGGGGGGAATTAAATTACAACATCCTCGTATCCGTACAACATTAAAAAGTTTTTGCATCTCTGTGTGTGGAGTGAAGCTGTGGAACAGACTAAGTAAAGATATGAAGCAATGTCCAAGCATGGCGCAGTTTAAAAAGCGGTTTAAGGATATGGTTTTTACAGGGTACAGGGAAAAGGTAGAGATTTGATAGGGTGTTCTTGTCTAATATTTTCATGTGTGTGCGCATGCACGGGTTTGTTGGTATGGGTATATATATATATATATATATATATATATATATATAGCAGCTGGATAGCGTAGTGGTTAAACTACACGCCTTTGGAACAGAGGATCGCAAGTTCGATTCCTGCCTGGGGCATCTGTATCCAGTAAGGGTCCTAAGGCTAGACCCCCTATGCTAAGCAAGCCTACCGCAGACATGAGCGAGACAGATAAATATGAAGGCATGCCGGCTCGGACGTCGCCCGGATCAACAAGGTCCGCGTCAGGTGTTGAGGAACCAGGGCACCCTGACGAAAAGTGGGCTACTGGAACAAGAAGGCATCGGTGGGCAAGGGACGAAAACAGGGCGTTGTTGGAATGCTACTACGCAAGTAACCCCGGCGGAAGGGGCTACATGAATAGGATGAGGGACCTATGGATTCTTCGATACCCAACATCCACAATGACGGCGAAACAACTAGTAGCTCAGTGTTCCAACATTCGAAAGAAGGGACTGCTCTCACAGCTAGAGATTGACGAGGTACAACACAAATGCTACGGCAAGGAGGAGTCAGGACGCCAGGTCAGGGGGGAGATATCATCACCCCCACCCGAGATTGGGTACATAGCCCCAAGTGTGATAGGAGAAGGATCGTTGAGTGCGAGAGGAACTGACCTGAAAAATAGGATCATGGCCAAGCTTGAAACCTGGATCCCCCGTAGCCGGTTACCAAGATTACGTGAAGTACCCTCAGAAGGTCTGCTAGATGATGTTAATGCAGCACTACGGGCAATACCTACAACCACGATTACCGACACTAACAAGCTGATCTACAATACGGCAGCAGTGATCAGTGAGATGCTTGGCTACAAGTTGAACAGCGACAAGGGGCACACCACAGCGACCTCCCTGAACAGGGTCCAGTAACCATCACAGTGGCAGATATCCAAGAAAGGGTCTCCAGTATGAAGAGTTGGACAGCACCAGGGCCCGACATGGTTCACGCCTACTGGCTGAAGAAGCTGACTGCACTCCACGACCGTCTGGCAGCACAAATGAACCAGCTGCTAGTTAACGAGAGACACCCGGAATGGCTAACTGAAGGCCGGACGGTCCTGATCCCCAAGGACCCCAAGAAGGGACCGGTCCCCTCCAACTACCGACCAATAACCTGCCTCAGTACTACATGGAAGCTCCTGTCAGGCATCATATCGGCTAAGATAAACAGGCACATGGGTCAATACATGAGTGGGACACAGAAAGGAATTGGCAAGAATACCAGAGGCGCAAAACACCAGCTACTGGTAGACAGAACAATCAGCCGAGACTGCAAGACCAGACTGACCAACCTGTGCACTGCCTGGATTGATTACAAGAAGGCCTATGACTCAATGCCCCACAGCTGGATACTGGAATGCCTAGAATTGTACAAGATCAATGGGACCCTAAGAGCCTTCATCAGGAACTCAATGGGGATGTGGCGTACAACACTAGAGGCCAACTCCAAGCCCATAGCACAAGTCACCATCAAGTGCGGGATCTACCAAGGAGATGCTCTGTCCCCACTGCTGTTCTGCATAGGCCTGAACCCCCTCAGTGAGATCATTAACAAGACTGGCTACGGATACCGACTACGGAACGGAGCAGTTGTCAGCCACCTCCTGTACATGGATGACATCAAGCTGTATGCCAAGAGTGAACGAGACATCGATTCACTGATCCACACTACCAGGCTATACAGCAATGACATTGGAATGTCGTTCGGACTGGAGAAGTGTAGTCGGATGGTAACAAAGAGAGGGAAGGTAGTCAGAACTGAGGGGATTGAACTACCAGAAGGCAACATTGCAGACATAGAGGACAATTACAAGTACTTGGGGATCCCGCAGGCGAATGGGAACCATGAAGAGGCCGCTAGAAAAGCTGCAACCACCAAGTACCTGCAGAGGGTCAGGCAAGTCCTGAGGAGTCAGCTGAATGGTAAGAACAAGATCCGGGCCATCAACACGTACGCCCTACCCGTGATCAGGTACCCTGCTGGGGTAATAGGCTGGCCAAAGGAGGAGATAGAAGCCACTGACATAAAGACAAGAAAGCTCCTTACCATGCATGGAGGGTTTCACCCCAAGTCCAGCACCCTGAGGCTGTACGCTAAGCGGAAGGAAGGGGGCCGGGGACTGGTGAGTGTCAGCACCACAGTCCAGGATGAGACAACGAACATCCAAGAATACATTGGGAAGATGGCCCCAACTGACCGAGTGCTCAGTGAATACCTCAGGCAGCAGAAACCCAAGAAAGAGGAGGGAGACGAGGAACCATCATGGAAGGACAGGCCCCTGCACGGTATGTACCACCGGCAGATAGAGGAGGTGGCTGATATCCAGAAATCCTACCAGTGGCTGGACAAAGCTGGACTGAAAGACAGCACAGAGGCACTAATCATGGCAGCACAAGAACAAGCTCTGAGCACAAGATCCATAGAGGCTGGGGTCTATCACACCAGGCAAGACCCCAGGTGCAGGCTGTGTAAAGATGCCCCAGAGACAATCCAGCACATAACAGCAGGGTGCAAGATGCTAGCAGGCAAGGCATACATGGAACGCCATAACCAAGTGGCCGGCATAGTGTACAGGAACATCTGTGCCGAGTATAACCTGGAAGTCCCGAGGTCAAAATGGGAGATGCCCCCAAGGGTGGTGGAGAATGACCGAGCTAAGATCCTGTGGGACTTCCAGATACAGACGGACAAAATGGTGGTGGCTAACCAACCGGACATAGTGGTGGTAGACAAACAGAAGAAGACGGCCGTAGTGATCGATGTAGCGGTTCCGAATGACAGCAATATCAGGAAGAAGGAACACGAGAAGCTGGAGAAATACCAAGGGCTCAGAGAAGAGCTCGAGAGGATGTGGAGGGTGAAGGTAACGGTGGTCCCCGTGGTAATCGGAGCACTAGGTGCGGTGACTCCCAAGCTAGGCGAGTGGCTCCAGCAGATCCCGGGAATAACATCGGAGATCTCTGTCCAGAAGAGCGCAGTCCTGGGAACAGCTAAGATACTGCGCAGGACCCTCAAGCTCCCAGGCCTCTGGTAGAGGACCCGAGCTTGAAGGATAAACCGCCCGCAGGGGCGTGCTGGGTGTTTATATATATATACACACACACACATACATACACACACATATACATATATATATATATATATATATGTATATATATATATGTGTATGTGTATGTGTGTGTATGTATGTGTATATATATATATATATATATATAAAATATATATAAAATTGTAGGTTGTGTATCCTTCAGGTGTTAATGGGGTTATTGAAAATGTGTATATGTGCGTATGTGTGTATATACGTAGGTATGGATAGATAGAAACATATATGTGTATATATTAAAATTTTTTTTAAAAAAAATAAAAAAAAAATTACACATAACATATAATGTAATTACAAGGAGGTATTTCTGTAGTCTATTGATACTAGATAGTGGAAAAGGGGTGGGATTAAATAAGCTTATGCTTCTTCCTGCTCCTTTTTGAACATGGACGTTATTTGGAGTTGTGGTTGCTCGTTTTCCTTTTGTTTGCTTTGTTCATTTGTCTCTTTTAATTCTTTTTTTTTTTATACTTTTTCAACATGTTCAAAATAAAGATTCAATCAATCAAAATTCTATAAGGATGTTATGTGTTTGTAGACTTTCTGCCCAGTTTGACCCATTTAGCAGACGTCAGCCTGTTTAAGGCTCTGATATCTATTCTGTGTGACTTACAGCAGTTATGACATGGTCTGATTTTCTCACCCAATAAAGGAATATTTCATATATCAGTCTACTCTTCATTCTATCAGACACAGTTATCACAGCTCGTACATTTGCTTTTTACACATATATGTAAGCATTGAGCCAAATGTAATAATGCCAACATACTGAAGGAACAACATTTGTCTCTTATATATGATACATCTGTATACACACTGTCACAGATACTTGTCTGTGAGTGAAGTGATTAATATAATAACTATAATATTGGCCATATTATATTTACATTACCACAGTGAGATGACTTTAGTCTCATGAACAACATCAGCTAATTGTTATTTACAGCTAATCTTAAACGACTGTTCAGCACAGAAATGAAGCCCAAGAATCATGTTTCACAGTCCTGTGGTCTCAGCCTCAGATACTCATCAAATCACACAGAGCTCATGTAGAAACAAATGAACTAAATATGTTCTCCTTCATTTCTGTCAAACAAAGCTGTATGAAACGTTTCCAGCTGTTAGTATCATGGTTGCTAGGCAACCTGGGCAGCGCGACGGAGGCTAGACGTCCCATTTCACGAGCCTACGAGCCTCGCACTTCGGCCTTAGCGGTCTTTGAGTACGCGGCCCTTGAGGACTTTAAAGCTGCAGAACCTGAATCGGGATACAGCCATGATGATCTCCAGCCTCGTGCTCGCCAACATTCTCACCTGAGTTAAGAAGACGATCACTGAAATGGTCTCAGCAGGTCCTTTGATGACAGCAATGAAATGCAGTGGTAAGGCTTTTTGGGGATTAAGTTCGTTTTCATGGCAAAGAAGGACGATGCAGTTCATCTGATCACTCCTCATAACATTCTGGAGTGCAGGCAAAATGCTATTATAAAAACTTAAGCAGCAACTTCTCCAGGTTCCAATATTTATGCAATTCTCAAACCTTTTGGCCACGACTGTATAACCTCTTCTGAAGTTTAGTGGATATTATACATGGTTATGCTCAGGATGTGTCGGCCAGTTTCCACTGGAAACGCCTTTTGGTTAAACTGTCAGCGAGCAATTTGCATTTGCACTGTTACATTTTTATATAACTTTAATGCACATAAACAACAGCTGCTTGTTTCAGTGAAAATACATTGATGGGTTTGTAATAAAGTTGTGCAGCTGTAAAGTATTTTGTCTGGTGTCAATTCTATCGTCAGCTACATCGTTATGGCAAATGTTCAGATGTATATGGTGATAAATATCTTTGGTCATATGGTCCTGCTCTGTCTGTCACCTTCTGTGTTGAGCTCATTGTTTCCTCTGTAGTGGCTGAGCTGAGTCCAAGTAGCTGAAAATGTTCCTCTGCTGCTCCGTCAGACTCTCCTCCTCCTGCTGATCAGCTGGGACACAAAACAGATCTTTGTTAGGCTCCACACTGCACTGAAGAGTCAAAGTGTC
Source organism: Astatotilapia calliptera (assembly GCF_964374335.1). NCBI lineage: Eukaryota > Metazoa > Chordata > Actinopteri > Cichliformes > Cichlidae > Astatotilapia > Astatotilapia calliptera. Next base: position 105,185 of record NC_137440.1, read on the forward strand.
TCATATGTTCATCTGACAAGTAAAAGAACACATTTTTGTTTCCCGAGGTGGGCAACTTGTTGGAAACAAACACAAAAGGTTTGAGCACTGATACCTGCCATTGCTGCCATTGAAAGATGCAACGCCAGCAATGTGGATTGTCAAGACTCAAACCAATCATCAAGCAAAGACAACAGGGATCATTTGTTTCTGTTTATTTAGCATTCACAGCATTTGTAGTTGCCTTCTGTGCAGGGGAAGTCCACGCACACTGTGTGGTACCGCCATCCGCAGAAGGTGCATTCAACCTCTGTAGGAGAAACGAGATTGTCTGAGACTGAAATGATATTCACTAAAGAAGTGGTGATTTGTAAAACTTCACATTTTGATCCGGGACGTACTCTGCATGAAAACAAGCGCTCACTCTTCCTGCTCAACAAATGACAAGGGCGGAGCCTTATACCACGTGATACAGAAGCTGTGCCGTGTGATGCTAAAATTAGCAGGGAAAAAACAACGGAGAGCACGTCAGGGATGACGAGAAAGTGACAGGAGAAAATCCGTCCCGGTCAACCACCCAAACATCAATAACGGGAACCTTATACAGCGCTTCCCTATACCCGTCGAACTCCCGCAGGCACAAAGACATCACGGAGGCTATCACTTATCACCTGACCAAAGATATGGCTCCATCAACACTGTGCAAAACGAGGGATTTAGGAAAACGATCAACACCCTAGACAAATGCTACACAGTGCCGTCCCGCAACTATTTTTCTATTGTTGCACTACCTGCTCTGTACACGCAGCGTCGAGCAACGGTGGAGACAGAATTTCAAGCAGGACAACATTTTGCTGCAACAACAAAACGTGAGACATTTGTTGTTTTATGTTTATTTATTGTTATGAGAGAATCATGATCTCAATTCTAAGCCAAAAAATCGTGATTCTCATTTTATGCAAAATCGTGCAGCCCTAACATTAACACAAAACTATTGTTTCACCAGAGAAACACACATGAAGAGAGAGAGAGAGACAATAACAGCTACCAAACAGTCGTCATAATTCTTCACACAATGAGAAAAGGACAAATCAACAAGTAACAATGACTAATTAATATTAAAATCTGTAACATAATGTATTGTTTGGAGTTTAGTCTGATTGGTTCAGGATGAGCTGCCATTATCCAATCACACGTCTGCTTACCTGCATCTTTTCTCTTTTTTCTAACCTGAGCACCTGATGGCTTTGAACTTTTGTTGTCCATCTTCCATTGGTTTGAATTTTGCGCTGCAGTACAAACACAAATCCCCCAACCCGAGGATCAGCACAATTAACCTAACAGACCTACACCTTAGTTCACAGATTCACTTTGTCTAAGGTTGATTTCTGGGATTTCACACAACCCACGATTCAGATCGTGAATCCATGATGGGCTTGGATTTACATCATTATAAATGAAATGTGCTCTACTTGGAAGCAGCTGGCCCCGCCCCTTTTGACGGGTTGTGTGAGACTTTAAATCATCAAACTGTAAGTTATAAATTTAAATTGTTATTGATCCTTTACCCCGAGTCCTAAAGTGTAGATTTATTTTCTTACTCTTCTTATATTTATTGTTTGTTTACTTGCATCGCTGTAACTGCAGCCTCGTCGTCTCGTCTCTCTATATGCTGGACTGTCTGTAGCAGAGATGACAATAAAGTTTACTTTGACTTCAGCAGCGCGCAGGCGCACCGAGGGCTCTCGCGCTCACTTTATAGAATTTAGAAAAAACATGGGTGCAGATTATAAGTCTGTATCATAATATCTGTTTGTTGTTTTTATTTTGTTTTGCGAGTTGTTATTAGATGCCGCTCCAGCCAGCCAGAGACTCCCCGCCGCCCCGCCCTCTCCTCCCTGTGCCGCCAGCAGCAGGCGCACCTCGCAAACGGAGGGCGCCCTTACTCCCAGCAAATGGCTGATAGAAAACCGATCGGTGCCTACGAATTTCCCAATATGCGCTGGCATGACGTCGGGGAAGCATGGGTACGACCGATTATTTTATTTTTTTCTTGCCAATGCCCGTGATGCCCCCCCTCCACCACGATGCATTCTATTGGTTTGCACACTTACACACACCCAGCTGTGGTTTCCTGTTTTGCTGGACTCTGGAGAGCCCCGCCTTTAACGCTCTTCTCTCACAGAGAGCAACAGAAAACTTGGAAAAACTCCAGATTGACTGAACTCAGTTCAAAGTTACCTTGACACCTTTAGATGTGAGAGGTAGTGATGGTCCGCTTGAAGCTGACGCTCCGGTGCGTGTGTCAGAAAGAACAACGCGCTGCTTCAGAAGCACCGTGTCGAGGCTTGATTCGTTTGGCCAGAGTCACGTGATCAGTGACGTCTGAAGCTTCGTTTAGAACGTACCTTTTTTAAAATCAAACTTTATTGAAACACAATGAGTATACAACATACAAACAGATGAAGTTTACAAAAGAACAGAACATGAACATACAGAACCAGGAGTAAAAAAATGATGATATGAGTAGGCGAAAAAAATCTACATATAAATATTGTTCTGAGAGGCTTTTTGTTGGTTGAGTCTGAAATTGATTGTATGTACAATTCATATCCTTATAAAAAGGCACAAATATGGTGTTTTATTAATAAACTTACATTTATAGATATAAAATAGCTAAAAGTATCAACAAATTTTTAATAAAAAAACATTTATCATTCTTCCTGGGGAACTTAAAGAAACAGAATAAAACATTTTCCCATCGTAAAGAAAACTCCCTTAAAATATGGACAATGACAAAACTGCTAAATTCTTCCAGAATCTCTGTGTAGAGGAACCAAAAGAGATGTGCCACAGTTTCTGGATGATCCCCACAGAAAGTTCAATTAGTATTTATGTCTCTTTTAAATGTTACCATATAGTGACTGGCTGGGTCACATTTATGAAGAATTTTATATGAGATTTCCTTCACCTTGTTCACAATTAGATATTTATGGGATCATCCAGACTGTCTTCCAGGTGATATCAAGGTTCAAGGTTCAAGGTTCAAGGTTCTTATTTGTCACATGCATTGTTATACAAGTATAACACACAGTGAAATGTAGCCTGACACGCTCCTCGACATGTGCAAAAATGGGGGGGGGGGGGGTGTAGAGGAAGAACATTATATATATATATATATATATATATATATATATATATATATATATATATATATATATATATATATATATATATATATATACATATATATATATATATATATATATGTGGATGTGGAGGGTGAAGGTAACGGTGGTCCCCGTGGTAATCGGAGCACTAGGTGCGGTGACTCCCAAGCTAGGCGAGTGGCTCCAGCAGATCCCAGGAACAACATCGGAGATCTCTGTCCAGAAGAGCGCAGTCCTGGGAACAGCTAAGATACTGCGCAGGACCCTCAAGCTCCCAGGCCTCTGGTAGAGGACCCGAGCTTGAAGGATAAACCGCCCGCAGGGGCGTGCTGGGTGTTTTTTTTATATATATATATATATATATATATATATATATATATATATATATATATATATATATATATATATATATGAGTCTTGTCCTGTGGAGGTGGCTCTTCAGTGTTTTGCGCTTGTGAAGTGGCTGTTTGGTCTCTCCAATGTAGAGGTCTGGGCATTCTTTGCTGCACTGTACAGCAAACACCTGATAGAGTTGTATTGTTGATTGTCATTTATGCTTAGAAATATTTAACCATAGATGCTTAGAAGTGTATAATTAATTGTGTAGTGATAAGTTGTGTGATCTTTAACAGGCTACAGAGGCCTGGTGTGCATTCCACACTGGGAGCATGGGAAAGTTTGTACCTTGTTTAATTGTTATGGTAGGATTAACGTAGTTACATCTGTTCTAGTCTAAGTGCTTTTCTGTTTAGATGAACTGCTGGACTTCCTCACCGGGGGGGGGGGGGGGTCTAGTCTACCCTCTTCCTAACCAAGGATGTTTGCTTGTGTGCTTTTATGACCCTTTGATCAGCAGTAACATACACACACACACACACACACACACACAGTATGTCATATGTTAATGAACTTATGCATATTCATGTAACCTCAATAAAAGGACAGTGTACGGGAGGACGGACGAGAGCTACTGGGGTCAAGCGAAGGAACGGCGTTTGTCTGGTTCTCTCCCGTGCACGAGTACCATGAAGAAGTTTGCCTACTTGCGTCTTGCTTGCAGTGTAATTATATTGTCTTAACGTTCCAGCGAATAGGTTTATGCTACAAACCTATCACACCACATTGTTAAGTTTGTGTTTAGGAGTTTTGTCTTTGTTGTTTGAGTCACTGAATCAGGAACTCTGCCTCCTTTTGTTCTCACACTGGGTTTAATGAAAGAAGGTTTCTGTTTGTCCATTAAAGTTCTTTGTTGTGATCTTTTAAAGGATCCTGTGATGATCCAGAGCCTGGCTTGTCTCCAGGAGTCTCTCAGTGACCTGAGCAGCAGCTACAGCTCTGCTGGCCTTTGTGTTCACCCTGTAGGAGACGTGGAGACCCGAGCTCACCTTCTGCAGCACTTAGACACAGCTGCAGTGAGGGAAGGTGAGTCATCCTTTAGCAGGACATCATTCAGGCTTTATTAGCATCACTGTGACTGTTATTGTGTTTGTAGGAGGTTTCCTCTACTGGTCTCAGACAGCAGCAGAAACATCAGCCTCCCTGTCAGTGGAGATCAGTTCTTATGTGCTGTTGGCCAAACTCAGCGCCTCCCCGATTGCTGAGGATCTGGGATATGCCTCTGGTATTATCAGGTGGCTGACTGGGCAGCAGAACTATTACGGAGGCTTCTCCTCCACTCAGGTACGACACCACCCGAACAGCATGAAGCTCATCTTTGAGTTCATCTACAGTCTTGGACCAAATCAGGAGAAATAATCCTGAAGCTTTCATGTTGTTGCTTTTCTCTCAGATATACAGACTTGTTTTAGCAGGCAGGGATGTTTTTATTCTTTATTTACAAGATGAAATTGACTTTGGTCTAAAAATGTGTTGTTTTAACAGAACAGCCTTCTGTGCACCAACTACACGTAACAGCCTGTAAATAACAGCTCAGCTGCAGTCTGTAAGTTTATACCTGTGCTTTCTCTACTTTGTTTCTCTGAGATCATCTCTGTTAAACATGTTTAACCTGTTTAACCTTTATTTAACCAGGAAGTGAAGGTTAGAAACTCTTTTGTGAGAGTGTGTTGAAGTGACACAGGCAGTTTGAACTTCATGTCAACATGAATCCATCCTGTAGGACACAGTGGAGGCTCTTCAGGCTCTCTGCTCCACTCTGGTGTTCAGTCCTGAAGGTTGGAGCGCAGGGACAGTTCAGGCTCCAGCAGTCAGCTGACATTTGATTGAAATCAGGGCAACAAACTGTTCTACCAGGAGGAGGCGCTGCAGGACGTGTCAGGAAAACACAGGCTGGAGGTGAAGCTGCATGTGCTTCAGTGCAGGTCAGTGACAGCATCATGTGACCAGGTCCTGGTTGGTGTCAAACAAAGGATTTCTTTGTTTCTTTGTACCTTTAAAACGCTAAAGAAGCATTTTCACATGGAATAAATGTGTTTTCATAGACAACATTAGAGCTGACAATAAGAACTGCACACAGTACAATTCTGTTTGACACTAAATTAAAAATCAATAAAGTCACTTTGTGTCTCCATGAGAATCAGATAAACTTTCTTCATCCCAGAGGGAAACTGAGCTGTCGGAGCAGCAAACACACAACAAACATCAAGCACTGATACAAAATGAGAAACACAGATATTGATGATAAATATTAAGATAAAAAGGATGGAAAGGAGAGTTCGTCCGCTAGTTGAACCTCGGATACAGGAGGAACAATGCGGTTTTCATCCTGGTCGCGGAACACTGGACCAGCTCTTTATCCTCTCGAGGATACTTGAGGGTGCATGGGAGTTTGCCCAACCAGTCTACATGTGTTTTGTGGACTTGGAGAAGGCATTCGACCGTGTCCCTCGGGGTGTCCTGTGTGAGGTGTTGCGGGAGTATGGGGTGTCTGGCCCATTGCTACGGGCCATTCGATCCCTATACAACCGTTGCAAGAGCTTGGTTCGCATTGCCGGCAATAAGTCGGACTCGTTCCCGGTGGGTGATGGGCTCCGCCAGGGCTGCCCTTTGTCTCCGGTTCTGTTCATAATTTTTATGGACAGGATTTCTAGGCGCAGCCAAGTGGCGGAGGGCTTTCGCTTTGGTGGCCTCAGAATCTCATCTCTGATTTTTGCAGATGATGTGGTTCTGTTGGCTTCATCGGGTGAGGGCCTCCAGCTCGCACTGGAACGGTTCGCAGCCGAGTGTGAAGCAGTGGGAATGAGGATCAGCACCTCCAAATCTGAGGCCATGGTTCTCAGCCGGAAAAGGGTGGAGTGCCCACTCCGGGTCGGGGATGAGTTCCTGCCCCAAGTGGAGGAGTTCAAGTATCTCGGGGTCTTGTTCGCGAGTGATGGGAGAAGGGAGCCGGAGATCGACAGACGGATTGGGGCTGCAGCTGCAGTAATGCGGACGCTGCACCGGTCCGTCGTGGTGAAGAGGGAGCTGAGTGTAAAAGCGAAGCTCTCCATTTACCGGTCGATCTACGTCCCTACCCTCACCTATGGCCACGAGCTGTGGGTAGTGACCGAAAGAACGAGATCGCGGATACAAGCGGCAGAAATGAGCTTCCTCCGAAGGGTGGCTGGCCTCTCCCTTAGAGATAGGGTGAGAAGTTCGGCCATCCGGGAGGGGCTCAGAGTAGAGCAGCTGCTGCTCCACATCGAAAGGAGCCAGCTGAGGTGGTTCGGGCATCTGACAAGGATGCCTCCTGGGCGCCTCCTGGGTGAGGTGTTCCGGGCATGTCCCACCGGGAGGAGGCCCCGGGGCAGATCCAGGACACGCTGGAGAGATTATATCTCTCGGCTGGCCTGGGAACGCCTTGGTGTTCCCCCGGATAAGCTGGAGGAGGTGGCTGGGGAGAGGGAGGTCTGGGCCTCTTTGCTTAGGCTGCTGCCCCCGCGACCCGGCCTCGGATAAAGCGGATGAAGATGGATGGATGGATATTGAGATAAATATAGAGATATAAATGTAAAAGTGTCACGGTGTAGAAAAATGACAGCAGGCTACACTGAGCTGTGATTGGTTCTGTTTGTTTCCCAGATTTCTGCCACCTACAACATCCCAACACCTGCTGATGTCCCCACTCTCAGTGTGAAAGTCCACACAGAGGTGGAGCCCACAGGTGACTCTGCCAGAGCCAGACTGACTGTGGAAATACATCCCTGTAAGTATGTGACAGGTTAGAGGAGAGCTCTGTACCAGCGTGGAGTCACTGTGGGTGGATGAAGAGCATGTGTGCACACACTGTTCAAACACAGCTACAGTGGGAAGGAGAAAACTACAAACATGGTGGACCTGGATGTTCCCCAGAGTGTGAGTAATTAGACAGACTCTACCAACACGTGTGTGTCATGTGATCACTGTGATGATGTCATCTCCTCTCCTCCTGAACGTCTGTGATGAACACACTATCAGCATCACTGACATATTTCATCATTTAAAAACACTTCCTGTCACTGTGGTGGTTACAGTGACATCATGCAGTTTGTGCTTTGACCTCCAGAGGGCGACAAATCAGCACAGACAGAGAGCTCCATTCAAACTTTGCTGCCATCAGGAATAATTCTTCAAATATAATCATCAGTGTTTGATCAGGGACAATCTAGACATGTGTGACAATACTGAACATGTCACATGACACACCTTAAACATCATCTGATCAACTCTGTGTTGCGACTTCCCTCCACAAATGAAGCTGTTGCCAGCTGAGTTGGTTTGAGCTGTGACTTGTCTCCAATGAGCCAAACTGAGCCCCACTTGTGTTTGTGTATTTATTTCAAAACTGAAACAACAACGTCAGGTGTATACATATTTGAGTTGGTCCTTTTTTGGATTAAGAGGGTTGGTTTAAACACATTGTATTGGTGTAAGGGTGTGTGGCATGACTCCTAGGTGTGTTAGGTGATAAATGTGGTTGCACTCACCTGTTCACCGTACCTGATGTTGATGAGCAGGAAGGTGGGGTGAGCATGAGGGGAAGCTTTCTGTTGACCGCAGTCTTTCTGATGCATTTTTCACTGTAACTTGATGTATGCTTTATGCACTAATTGATGCCATAGGCCAATGTTGTAGTTTGGCATAGTAATTGGTGTAATTCTTTATGAGTTGCAGTTATTTTGTTTGTGCAGTCTGTGCATTTGTTTGATGGTTTAATCCCATATGCTGATTTGTATAGTACCACAGTACCATGTGGAATAAAAGGAGCAAATAGTACATAAGTGCATCTAATGTGTGTATTGTTGCGCGTCATCAGCGTCCTCATGTTTAGCCACTGCGATCAAGTGAGCCGTCATTTGTGAGCCGCAGTCAAGCCAGCCGCCTCTTATCCGCCGCATCAATTTTCTTGCGCTTCTACAATGGCCATTACGGCAGTGTCTTTTCTCCTTATTTCCCTATTGAAAGCATAGAACCGTGCACAAGTACATGCGCACACGCACTCACATATGCACGCGCACGCACACATTGCATTGGGACAGCCCGTTAAAGCCATCGGGACAGTCTGGTTGCATATTTAAAAAGTCATTAAAAATAATTTTTGATAGTTGATGTCGAACTTTTAACACAGATCTACTGTAATATTCCACAAAAACTAGAGGAAACTTATATTCAATTCAGTAGACTCAATGCAATTATGTCATTTTCAAAAATACATTACAAATCATGCTTAAAAGTTGATGTCCAACTTTCAACACATGCTTCCTCTGGGACACCTACTGTACTTCTGGGCCAGGTTTGATCCGCTGCATCAATATTTGTTTAATATTAATGGATCAAAAATGCTGCTGAGAGAGTCATGACAGGGACTATAAAGAGACAGCATATTTCACCCATATTTGCTTGTCTTCACTGACTCCCTCTGAAATCCAGATTAAAATTTTGGAATCTTTTTCTCACATAAAGGGTCAATTTTATGTTAAAATCCTCACAGTACTATATATCCCCAAATGGCCGCTTCTGTCTTTCGGACTGCAGGCGCACTTGTGGTTCCTATAATATTTTAAGGTTGAGTGGGAGGCAGAGTAGTGATGTGTCGTTCGCGAACAAGACGGCTCTTAGAGCCGGATCTTTGAAGTGAACAACGCGAGCCGGCTCCTTATTGGGAGCCGTGGGTTTTTCACCCTCTCTCTCTCTCGCACTTTTTTTCCGCTTCACTCCGCACGCGAGCCTTGTGCTTTACGCTGAGCAGAGGGGGGAGGGGCGGTAGTTACACTCAGTAGCACAGGAACAGAGCGGGAGGGAGAGAGAGAGAAAGAGCCAGGGGCAACAACGTCACATTAGAAAGGTATAGTAATCATCCATGGTTCTCAGCCGGAAAAGGGTGGAGTGCCCACTCCGGGTCGGGGATGAGTTCCTGCCCCAAGTGGAGGAGTTCAAGTATCTCGGGGTCTTGTTCGCGAGTGATGGGAGAAGGGAGCCGGAGATCGACAGACGGATTGGGGCTGCAGCTGCAGTAATGCGGACGCTGCACCGGTCCGTCGTGGTGAAGAGGGAGCTGAGTGTAAAAGCGAAGCTCTCCATTTACCGGTCGATCTACGTCCCTACCCTCACCTATGGCCACGAGCTGTGGGTAGTGACCGAAAGAACGAGATCGCGGATACAAGCGGCAGAAATGAGCTTCCTCCGAAGGGTGGCTGGCCTCTCCCTTAGAGATAGGGTGAGAAGTTCGGCCATCCGGGAGGGGCTCAGAGTAGAGCAGCTGCTGCTCCACATCGAAAGGAGCCAGCTGAGGTGGTTCGGGCATCTGACAAGGATGCCCCCTGGGCGCCTCCTGGGTGAGGTGTTCCAGGCATGTCCCACCGGGAGGAGGCCCCGGGGCAGATCCAGGACACGCTGGAGAGATTATATCTCTCGGCTGGCCTGGGAACGCCTTCGTGTTCCCCCGGATAAGCTGGAGGAGGTGGCTGGGGAGAGGGAGGTCTGGGCCTCTTTGCTTAGGCTGCTGCCCCCGCGACCCGGCCTCGGATAAAGCGGATGAAGATGGATGGATGGAATTTATATTTAATTGTGTTGTGGTTTGCAATGTTTTGTGTTGTTTCACTTTAAATTTGTTTAAAAGGAAAAAGCCGAAAATTAAAATAGTTAAAAGTTGAAATGTGAGTAGTTGGTTTTTTATGGGATCAGAACGATGCCACCTTGAAACGAAACCGAAAAAAATATTGAAACTGAAAAAAAAAATTGATAGTGAAAAACAATTAATTGAAACTGCAAATTTTTTTTGTTTTCCGCTTACAATTTTTTTTTCAGTTTCAATCCACTTTTTTCGGTTTCAATCTGCTGGCACTCTTTTGGCATCCGGGGGCGCGCTGGGGGGGCCAACAGTGATCACTGACTGTTTTTAGGAGATTTTTGAGACTAAAATCCTACTCAATAGGCTGAACATACCGTAAAATCAATCAGGTTCTTGCCCCTTTCTGTTCCTCTCTTAAGTCAAATATTCAAAATCTTGGAGCAATATCTAACTCTTCTCTGGGCCTGGACTCTCATGTAAAATCTTTGTCTCGTTTCTGTTTGTTTCATTTAAGGAACATCTCTAAACTCCGACATATGGTCTCCTCAGCTAACTGGAAAAAATTGCTCATGCATTTGTGTCATCATGTTTAGATTACTGTAATTCCCTGTTTACCAGCTTGGACAAATCATCTCTTTCTCGCCTCCAAGCTTTTCAAAATGGAGTGGCCAGGATACTAACACGTTCTAGCAAGCGAGCTCACATTACTCCTATTTTATGTTCTTTACATTGGCTCCCAATCAATTTTAGAATTCGTTTTAAAATTCATGTTTTAACATACAGAGCACTAAATGGCCCCAGACTATTTATCCAAGCTTCGTACAAAATACACTGCTACTTGTTGTCTTTGCTCACAGAATAAGTTTGTTGGTTGTTCCAACAACCAACAAACTTATTCGGCCAAAAGGGACAGAGCCTTTCAGTCTGTGGCACCAAGGCTGTGGAACCTCTACAACTACGTTTGGCTGACTCTGTGGACTCCTTTAAAAAGCAGTTATAAACTTTACTGTTAATCAACGCTTTTTAAATTTTACATTTTTATTTACTTTTAACCTTTATATTGTGTATATTGTCCATTCTGACTTAACTTTGTTTATCTTAATCTTTGTGTACAGTGCTTTGTGATGGCCTGTCTATGAAATGCGCTTAATAAATAAACTTTACTTGTTTCTATTTTTACATAATTCATGACTTGTTCTTTTGGAGTTTAAGTTGTGAGTTATGTTTGGGCTGTGTCTCTTGCTCTTTCAGTGTAATATTGTTTTCTTGTGCTTCCTTTGTTTCCACCATGTTCCTTTTTTAGTTATATAGTATGGGTTAGCTGTAGCTCAGGTGGTAGAGCAGGTCATCTACTGATCGGAAAGTTGGTGATTTGATTCCTGGCTTCCCCAGTCTGCATGCCAAATATTCTTGGGCAAGATGCTAACCCCAAATTGCTCTCCGATGCGTCCATCGGAGTGTGAATGTTACATTAAAAATGTGCTGGCGTGAATGGGTGAATTCACAAGTTGTGTAAAGCGCTTTGAGTGCTCAGAAAAGTAGAAAAGCGCTATAAAAGAACCACTCCATTTACTGTTAGGGACATTTTGTATGTTGTTTTAGTTTAATAAAACCACCTTTTGGATTATTCCCTGATGTGCCTGAGTTCTGTTTTTTAGTGTCACTGTGAAAGGCACACAGCCTTTCTTTAATTTTTGATAAATATTACAGCGGACTGAGATGAAACCTGCCCCAGAGGTACAGTAGGTGCCCTAGAGGAAGCATGTGTTGAAAGTTGGACATCAACTATAAAGAAGGATTTTTAATTAATTTTTGAATATGATGGAATATTTCAGTACCCTTAATGGGTTTGAGGATACGTGTCCTTTAATTTATGAGGAATATTATCTGTCTCAGACGCCCCAGAATGAAGAGAATATCTATGGTTTTGTATTTTTTCTCAGGAAATCATCCTTCAGGCTTCCTCAGTTTCTTTAAAGTCGCCAACTGGACATGTTTGCTGAGATTTGATAAAACCTGCAAAAACCTCATCTGAAGTTTATGTGAGACGTCATGGTCCCTTTTACACATGAGCACGGGTTTCCATTTTATCAAGATATTTGCTAATAAAATTTTTTTACTGTCAGCTAACCAAGAGGGCTAAATGGTAGCAATCAGATCAATAAAGTAGATGAGATGTCAGTGAATAAAGCACAGGGACAAGTTAAAGTAAAGTCTAATTTATTTATTGGTTTAGGGCTCAGAAAACAAAGAATCACATGTTGAAATTAATGCACAGGAAACATCAAATTAGTATTTTGTCATGGCTGTGTGCAGGCAGGGAGAAAGGACCCAAAATGCAGGACTCGGCAGAAGCCGTGGACAGACAGAGGGAACACAGGCAGGCATAAACAAAACCCAAACACATAGCAAAGCCAAACAAAAGACATAACAGAATAAACATAGGATGATATAAAGAAACACAAAACACTAAGTCGTCAGACTCAGGACCATGACATATTACTCAGAAAGTATTTACAGCAGAAGCAATAACAGATTATTTAATCCTTGAAATCTTCCATTACTTCCTCAAAGTTTAGTGATGATTTTCTATAAAACAGGTCCCATCTATGCAAGCATGTCTTACCTGCTTAGCTGATCTTTGATGATTCGTTGTTAAAACCTTATTTTTAAACTACTAAAGGTTTTACCTCCAGAGAATGTTGCTCATTCAGGCTATTTCAGGGTTGACTTTTCTGTACTACAAAGCTGGTTCACAATCTCAAACAGCTGCAGTCGAGAGAATATAAGCTCAAACTGTCAGGAGCAGGTTATGTCCAGAGTTCAGTCTAAAACCAGTTGGAAGCATTTTCACTGAGTCTTTTAAAGTATGCTTTCAGTGACATATTGATTATCTGCTGGGTGAAATGTGTTCATGTGATCAGAAAATGATTCTGATCTGCTGATGAGCCTGTTACACTGCCACAAACATGAATCGCTTTTTGAGATATTTTTCATGAACCACCAAAAGAGCCATTTTACCCCCCAGTACAGAAGACTGCATCTGGATCTGAGGGCAGCAGCGGGGACAAATGATTGTAATGAAGCGACGGACATTTCATGGCTGGTCTTAGATAATCGTGAGTTATTGTGTCTTATCGTGAAAAGTACATCGTTTTGCAAGAGGCATACAAGCACTGTGGAAAAAATGATCGTGTTTAAGTCCTGTAAAACTGTTTTTGTGAGCACTTTGCTCCCTATGTTATGCTTTAAAAATATGATACATGTAATGTGATCATCAAAGAACATGCTTTTTTTAAACTTTTATTCTTATGCTTTTAAAGTATGTCAGATTATCATAAAACACTTTTTTGTATGTTATTATGTTTTTCTTACACCATGTGTAATTTTTATAAACACCTTGTTCATTGTATCAATGTGTAATTATGTATCTTTGATAAATAAATAAAATATCTAATCTTGTATTTGTGTACTTTCTGGTGATTCAATAAAAAATGAGTCACATATCGCTCTGATAAACACAGATGGCTCAAAGAAATGTTTGATGGAACAAAGGAAACAAGTGTCTTGCTGCTAAACTTTTAAGTCATCATGGTTTAAATGAGAAAATGCCACTAGGAAACTAGCAGCCCTCTTTATGTAAAACATGAAAAACTCCATATCAGTGATATCTACAAAGGTGTACTCATTTCTTTGTTATGGTACTTTACTGTTCCAATGAAACAAAAAGAAAATCTCATTTTAAAGTACATTTTTCGGCCATCCTGACCTATTTTCAGGGGCAAGAATGTTGATGTTAGACTGTGTTTTAAATCAGGTTGTGATCTTAAACTAACTATCACAGCACTGATTTTACTGATTTCAGTTGTAATCTCAATTAGAATCCCAATTTGGCTTTTCTCCAGTCAGTGTTATGGTGAAATTTAACTTGTTCTTTTGTGTAATTGCACATGGCCCAGCAAAGGACCCCTTAGTAAACTGTACAGCATAAGTTTTCAATTCACTTTTGTCAGAAAACTTCACAGTATGAGAAGTTACAGCACAGTTTCTCCAAGTGTGTGCTTCTTTTTCAGCCAGCGTGCTTTTAGAGCATCTACATTAGCTCATGTAGTAAAAGTACAATCAGTAAGTGTACTTTAACATTTGAGATTCCGAGTCACTCTTGCTTAGATCATGTGAACTATATCATGAACCTTTTTTTGTATAATGCATCAAACGTGTTCAAATCCGTTTATTTTCAATTTATTTTAACTAATCTAGAGACAAGCAACTCCTTTTTAGCTTCTGTTATGTATTTACCTCTCACACCTTAATCTAGATGTTAGTGTTCTCAGAGTTAACATGTCTCATGTTGCCATGTTGTATTTCTAATACCCAGCCTCAGTGTTCGCCCTGTTGACCCTCAAATCCAAACACCAATGATCTAGATATTCACAAAATTCATAAGGAGATTCTTAAGGTCTTAAGTTTTGTTGTTTTTATGTTTTACAAAAAAAAACTTCACATTTTTTATATTTTTAAACGAAAGTGACATGCAAGGATATTTTTCTTTAGTGATGTTGCTTCAGCAATCTCAAATACTAATTATTCTGGGAATTTTTATGGTCAAACTATGTGATTTTCCAAATGTGTGTGTGTGGAGTAAAATGACCTTGTTCTTATGATGTTGTCACCGTGAATCATTTAGGATTAACAACACAAATTGTATCGATAGCAGAAACAGTCTTATAACTTATAATTCTCACACGTTACCGCTAGTTTTACAAACGCAGTCTTCTTCAGCTCTGTTTATGTAGCTTTTATGAAACTGATTTTCCATAGTACAAGTAGAATTTAATTTTTCTTTGCTCTCCAGTATAAATGCAATAATTTGCAGGCTTTTTACTGAAACTCTCACAATGCAACACTCAATGCTCAGAGCTTCATATATCAACAGCTCTGAAAATATCTTCTTTTTTTAAAGTAATGTAGGACAGGATCTCTCACTCTCTGTGTGTCAAAAAAACCCAACCAAACTGGCAATCACCACTAAACAAATGGAAGTAGTTTATGGCTTTTTTATCAGCTGCATTTCTTTCATTTATGTATTGATCACATTGTTTATTGGTAATGCTTTTAGGTCACTGTTTTAGCATGTCTGCCTCACACTCCATTTAAACAGTTTAACAGATAGTGGGGTCTGGTAAGGAAGTTGGGGGGAAGCAGACAACTCCACAGGAAGAGTCTTTTTGTCTTTTCTCCACTGTAAAAGATAGCAAGGCAGTGTGAAACTTTCTTTGCGGGAAAGACAAAACTGAGAGCCATGCTAGGCTCAGTGAGAGACTCTGCTCACCCTCTGCCCCAGCGATGGCAGTCCCTCACCAAGCTCGATTTCTGTTCTTTGTCTTGATTAAAGAATGTTAGCTACCGCTCATCGCTTGTCTGCAGGCTTTATTAAACGGAAAACTTCCACAACAACCTCTAAACAGTGGTTTATGGCTTTTTGTCACCTGCAACACCATGTAACACTTGGATGTTAGATTCTTTTACCAGTCAGTGTTGTTAGCCCCAACCCCCAGGCTCCAGGTGTCTGAGCTCTAACCCTGGCTGCCAAATGTCCCCCTGAGGCCTTTGTGCCTTTTACCACCAGACTAAGTTTGTAGTCCTATCTACTAATATTATTTTATTTTTTTATTATAGCACAAGGTTCAATTAGGTTACTACTTTGACTTCCTCAATTTGAGCACATTTCTGACCCGATACTTTATCAAGCTTTTACTCGAGTGTTTTTGACACTAGCAGCTGTACTTCTACTTAAGTGAAAATTGCCTGCACTTTTGCCACCTCAGTTGCCACTTTTCTGGAGTTTGTACACTTTTTATATTGAAACGTTCAACGTTTTACGTGTTATCCTTGATCACAGTTCTAAACAAGTTAACTTTCTTCACTTCAAAGTAACCCAAAAAAGAAACTATATGTCCAGTTCTCTTTACTCCAAACCTGGTTTAAGGCTATGCTGTTGTTGTGATATGGCCATACAAATAATATTATGTTTAATTAATCTTAAAAAAAAATGGCTGCTTCATGGCTACCTGTTCAGAGAATTTGCAGACTTTTATGGAAACTGTCACAATGTAACACTCTCACTGTCAAAACAGGGTTGATCCATGTTTCTATGAACACTGATTAATATATCAACAGCTCTGAAAATCCTTTTTTTTTTTAAAGTAAAGCAGAACAGGATCTCTGTATCTCTAAAAATCCCAACAAAACTGGCAATCACCTCTAAACAAATGGAAGTAGTTTATGGATCTTTATCACCTGCAACACCATGTAACACCTAGATGTTAGACTCTTTTACCATCACATTTGCAAGGGTTTATGTGTTATCCTTGATCACAGTTCTAAATAAGTTAACTTTCTTGACATAAAAGTAGCCCAAAGAAGACAAATATATGTCCAGTTCTTTTTTACTCCAAACCTACTGATCGGAAAACATTATGTGATGCTGGAAGTTTTCATCCTATCCACCTGCAAAACAAGTTTACCTGTAAGCCAACACATTAGACTTAAGCAAATTTGTGAAATTTCTGAACAATATGCTTTGTGCAGTAGCAGTAGTACTAGAACTATAATTTGACTTGTGTACCTCACAAGTCAAATTATACATTGTGATGGAGCAGTCACAATACACCCGCACGAGACACAGTTTGATTTTTCTAACACAGAGTTTGTATGAAGTTCACTTTATCAGCTGAAAATATTAAAGCCAGAACTTACAAAATCAAAAACCTTTTACTTCATGTACAGGGTTTCCAAAAAAGTTTTATTTCAGGTATATAAACCATTACATTTGATTCAAGTAAAACAAATAATTACATTGATTCTTGTAAAGTTTTTCCAAAAAAGTTTTATTTGATGTAACGGGTTTCCAAAAAAAAGTTTTATTTCAGGTATATAAACCATTACATTTGATTCAAGTAAAACAAATAATTACATTGATTCTTGTAAAGAGCTTCCAAAAAGGTTTTGACTGGCAACAACGCTCACCTGCAAGATAAGGAGTTTTTCTTTGGGTTTTGGAGTTTTTCCCCCTGTTTTTGGATTATAAGGCTTTTGGGAATAGAGGGGTAGCTAACAGAGTTGGGGTTTTGGAGAAATCGCGGAGGATTTTTTAAAGGAGTTTTGGCTTTGTTTGGCCGAGCATGACAGGAGCCGCGGGGCGCTGAATTTGAGAAAAAAAGACTAAGGATTTTTGCAGGATTTTCCCTGTTATCGAATATAAGGTTTTGGGAATAGAGGGGGTACCCTAACAAGTTATTGTAGGGTTTTGGAGAAAACACGGAGGGTTTTTTAAGGAGTTTTCCCTGATTATGTTTCTAAGGATTAGGTTAAGGGGGCTGCGGGGATCGCGAGTTTTTTCTGAGTATGAGTTTTATTCTAAATCTACAAATGCATATAAATCGAAATAAAGTTTTCCCCCAAGGCATGCAGCCTGTATTTGTGGCCACACTGAACGTTACAAAAGCACAAGTTTAACTAAACAATTTTAATATGGTTTAATACATTTTTAAACACATGAGCACGGAGCCTGAGAGAGCACGGTCCGGAGACACGGGCGCGCCCCCGCGCGCCCAGACACACAGCCTCGGGCGCGCAGGGGCGCGCGCACACACACTGACCCGCCATCAGATGGCGATTTTTGAGCATAAAAAGTAAAAAAACCTTTTTAATGGCTTTAAAAAATAAAAGAATCCTATTTTGATATATAAGAAACTTTCTAAATAATCAATTAGTTGTTTTTAAGGGGGGAAAAGCAATGAGCTATGAATATCATATTTTTATTAGTTCCGGAGCTCATGAATAATTCATGACCTGTCAGTTTGACATGAGGGGTATAATATCACTCTCTGTCCTGTTTGTAAGACTGAAACCTGCAGCTGAGACTGAAGACGTCACCTGATGATGACGACACGTTTCTCCCACAAAACGCTGCGTCCAGATGAACAGAACCAACAGACTCACTTTCCTGGATGATTGAGATGCATCAAGACTTCATTGTGTGTTACTTCTCATTCAGCACAGACACATTATTCCTGTTAGGTCATGTCAGCTGTCACTCAGTACAAGCACAACTGTGAACAACACAAACTTCTCTTCAATGTGTCACAGAAACACTAAGTGTGAGAGCCTGTATGACACACAGGACAGACTGTAAGCTCTGCTGGCTGCACAGAACTTTGTAGCAGTTTTCCAACATGTCCTCCACCCGTGATGTCAGTGGTGGGACCCCAGTCACAGCACTCAGCACCACCTCCTTTAAATGTATTTTATACCAGTTACTCCCGTTACTCGGTGCAACGCTTCTTAAATGTGTTTTTGCAGGATAAAACACAGCAGGTGGTGTAGAGAGGACGTCAGCTGACGGAGCAGAGGGAGGCAGACTGTGGATAAATGACAGAGTGAGAGGAGAGCAACCATGACAGAAGCACAGGTGTGGCAGATAGAAGTGGCTTTATAGACACTTATTGTCAGTCCTCGTGCATGCTGTGGAAATAAGTGTCTGTGTCATGAGGTGACATGTGAGCTTATCTTTGGTCAATAAAGCTGAACGACCAGTTTTCACTTTGCTTGTTACGCTTGTTTAGTGACGTCTGGGTTTCTGTGGAGCCCGAATTTTGATGAGTTCTGGTGAAATCATCTGAGATCATCTGAGCATCGGTGAAGAGTCAGCAGAGAAAGTGTGGGACAGAAGTTTGCTTTGGACACATGGACTGAAATCAAAAACTAACAAACAGGATTTCCAATGGACAGTATGGAGAAGTGAAAGTACACAAAGGCTGTGCTGGAACACGTGTGTTACACTTTTTGACAGCTGAGAACAAAACACAATATTTTGCATCATCTCTGCAGTGTCTCTTCTTTCCTCTGCTGTTGTGCTTTTAGCTCCAAACTGTTTCAAATGGTTTGTCAGCAAGCTGACCTCTGACCTCTGCAGTACTAACTCCTGACCCGTACAAAGAGCGGGCGTTTCTGACCTTTGACCTGCAGCTGTATGTCTCTCAGTCTCAGTTCTTCTCTCCGTCACTGATGGAGCAGGTGTAGTTGCTGCTGACAGTCAGTCGTTTGTTTTCTCAGAGTGAGGCTGAAGTCTGAACTGTTCAGAGCATCAGGTCTCATCAACGTGCGCTGCTGTAACGCCGCTTTGTCCTCTGAGATCACCAGGTATGAAACCTGAGTGCTGACAGAGCAGCAGGACAGATGTTCCCCCTCATTCACCTCCACCACCACAGCCAAGGCATGCTGGGAAACTGAGGACACACAGACGGAGAACTGAAGTGTCTGCTGTGTGTTCATCTCAGAGTCCTCACAGGTGACACATTAGCTCCAGAACACCAAGCCAGGTGTTTGAAGCCTGACAGGGATTCTTCCCATCCAGAGGGAGGATTTAGCTGCACAACAATGAACATTAGTGTGTAGTTTAGAAACACAGACTGTGCCTGCACTGCATCTAGTGAAGAAAACTGTTACTGCGAGAGAACGAGGCTCCTTTAAAGCAGCTGATATTAAGGTTGAAAAATCAACAATAAGCTGATGTAATCAACGTTTCACAAAATGGTCAGCAGCTAAAATCTGGAGCCGTTCTTTGGTGGTAATTAACAGTTTGTTCTTGTTAGCTAATTATGTAATTAAAGGTAGCAGCAGAAGCCTTGTGTTGAAAGCCCATTCCCTCACACATTCACACAGTATGTGTGTGTCTGTGTTACACTGTGGACATCCCTTCTGTTGGAGCGCCATCTTGTGGCAGGTTTAAGAAATGTTCTTCTTGTAAATCCAAACTGATGCACCTCCATAGCAGACTGTGGAGGCTTTCAGTGACATGAAGACTTGATTTATACTGTCATATTCTCCTGTTACACAAAGCACAGCACGCTGAACATGGATGAACTGAAACTCCCAGCATCTGACTGAGGAAAAGCACAAATCATTCTCACACTGACTCCTGCTTGATTTTAGATTTGCTTTCAAATCCTCACACTTTCATATGAAGCACTAAATGGGCTCCAGACTGTTTATCTCAGCTTCCTGTCAAACACACTGCTGCTCACACCGAGGCTCAGTTTACTCCTCCAGCCTGGCTTAACCTGCTGTCTGTTAAAAACAGTCCCACACTCCTCTGTTTAATCCTTCTGATCAGACTCTTTGATTTTGTATTGTTTTTACCTGAAGTTGTGTTTTTGACATGGTTCTGTCTGTGAAATAAACCTCACACACACACTGCTACAGTCCTTCATACACTTAGAAACGAAGCTGCTCCTTTCCTCAGTGCTGACACATAAAGAAGAGTTGGTTTTATATCCAACACGTCTCTGTTCCAGAAAACAGCTTCAGCAGCCTCTGAGTCTGAACTTGGAGTTGGTTATAAGCCACAGGCCTGTGTGCACAGCAATGAGGAAATATAATGCAGTAAGTGAAACATGGATGTGTGTAACAGATTATCCCAAAGGTTGATTCTGTTCATCTGGACGTTTTCAGTGAAACATTTCGTCTCTCGGTCAGGTGACTCCTTTAGTCTCAGCTGACTGCAGGTTTCCAAACCTTTGTCACTGGATCACTCACTTCATCTCCAACGTGTCCCTGACTCAGACAGCTGGAGCCGTTACAGCAAAATCATTGATCATTGTAACAGTTGGTGAAATGTTAGTATTTGACCACTAGGCGGAGCTCTTGTAATGATAATGTAACTAACGCATTTTATTTTGTATGTTTTATTTTTGTGTTGAGCATGTTAACACTTTCCTTTTTTGCCTACCGGATTGGTGTAAAGTTAATTTGATACATGGAAAGTAACCAGTTAATTTTGTAAGTATAAGGTAAGGGCAGAGGTCACTTCCTGTTTTGGGAAGTAAGGTCAGAGAAGCTGCGCATGGTGACGGTCTAGCTGTGTAAAAGTCAAGCTAAGAAAGAAGAAATAAGCCCTAAGTTCCAGTTACACCGGTTTGTCTACTTGCAGGCCAAAGTGGTATGTTTGTTTATATTTTGTGAATTTTATATTGTAATATGTTTTAATGCTGAAATATAATTTTCTTGTACATTTGTATTCACCAGTTCTACGGTGTACCTGTACGTTAAGAGAAGCACAGTAAACATCAGTAAAGAAGAACTCTCGTGTCTCTCGTGTATGTGTACAAGCCGGCATAGTAGAACACTCCACTGCTCCGGAGAAGGCAACGAGATGGTTGGACCGACGCTACTAGCAAGAGACGCTACTAGCAAGAGAAGCTACTAGCAAGAGAAGTATCACATGCTTCAGCAAATGCATTGAATACGTAAAGAAGCAAGCTAACAAGTGAAAGATAGTCAAGCAAGCACAAAAGTCCGTGTCTTGGAAGTAACAAAGCACTTGTAAATTGTTATCAAGCCTCAGTTCCATTTGAAATTCAAAGTGACCTTTCATACTAAGGAGCAGCTAAAATCAAGATTTATCAAGTAAATGTTAAAGTCAAGTGAAAATACTATTAAGACAACATGGCAGATGAAAATGAAGATGCAATACAGCCCACTGAAGAAGAAAGTGCTGATGATAATTTTCAAAATGATGAAAGTAAAGAGCAGACAAATGGAGAAGAAACTCCACAGTGCTCAGTACAAGAAGCCAAGTTAAATGACTTGACAAACAATTTTGAGCGAGTTTACAAGAAGTGGAAATACCACATAAACTTATTTAAAAGAATGGTGAAGAGTAAAGACATTGAGTTAATACCTGAAGCTGTAAGTGTTATAGACACTAGTATGACTGACATCTGTAACATTCATGATGAGATCAGAAAAATACAAAGTCCTGATATTGAAATGCGCAGAAGATGTGATGTGTGCATGGCTATCAGTGAAACTTCCAGAGCAAAGGCTCGGTGCCTTTTAGAAGAAGATGGTGATCCAAATTCTATCCTTCCGGCGCCCCCCGTGTGCGGCAGCCTGTTACAGCAGCTCTGCTCATTCTGAGTTTCTTTCTTTCTTATCTTTTTTCTCGTAATTTTTTTATAACTAACGTATTAGTAATTAGACTCTGCAACCATGTTCTACCGTTTTGTGCTAGTCCTGGTCGTTTTTCTCAGTTTATTTCTACTTTTTTCACCCGTGTCTGGGGACCCAGAGCAGAGATCCTTTGTTTACAGTAAGGATCAGCTGTTAGCGCTGAGTCCTGCAGCGGTACTGCCGGCGGACAGACCCGATATTCCCAGCGAGCTGAGGAGGAAAAGACGGGGGTGTCGTGCTGGGAAGGAGCGCCGTCACCCGAGAAGGAGACGTTATCGACCATCTCTTCCTTCTGTAATTATTGGAAACGTAAGATCTTTGCCCAATAAGATGGATGAGCTCATGTCGCTAACCTGGTCACAGAGGGAGTACCGGCAATGTAGCATCATGATGCTAACGGAGTCGTGGCTAACATCGCTAACTCCGGACACAAGCGTGACACTACCGGGATTCCAGCAGCTGCGAGCGGACAGGACCAGAGACAGCGGTAAGAGGAAAGGAGGGGGACTGGCAGTTTTTGTGAATGACAGATGGTGTAACCCTGGGCACATCACTGTAAAAGAGCAACTCTGCAGCAGAGACATTGAGCTGTTAGCCGTTAGCATGCGTCCGTACTACCTGCCCCGGGAGTTCTCGCATGTTATCGCGATAACAGCGTATGTCCCCCCCTCGGCCAACGCGGATGCAGCCTGTGACTCTCTCCACTCTGTAGTCAGCAGACTGCAAACACAATCACCGAGAGCCCTTCTCATAATATCAGGGGACTTCAATCATGCCTCACTGGACTCCACACTGCCCACCTTCACCCAGTATGTGACCTGCCCAACCAGAGTCAATAAAACACTGGACTTACTGTATGCCAATGCAGAAGAGGCATACAGTTCATCACCTCTCCCTCCCCTGGGCAGATCTGACCACAACCTGGTGCACCTTGTCCCTGTGTATGAGCCCTTAGTGCGCAGGGAGCCACCAGCCACCCGCACAGTGCAGAGATGGTCAGAGGAGAGCGAGGAGGCTCTTAAGGATTGTTTTGAGTCGACTGTGTGGGAGGTGATTTGTGTTGACCACGGTGAGGACATCGACAGCCTTACTACATGCATTACTGACTATATAAACTTCTGTGTGGATAACACTGTACCTACCAGGACTGTACGGTGTTTCTCCAACAACAAACCTTGGATTACCCCAGAAATTAAAACCGTCCTCAAGCAGAAGAGGAGGGCCTTCAAATCCAGAGACAAAGAGGAGTTGAAAAGGGTGCAGAGAGAGCTGAGGGGACTGATAAGGAATGGGAAGGAGAGCTACAGGCAGAAGATGGAGAACCAGCTTCAACAAAACAACGTTGGTGAAGTCTGGAGAGGCCTCAGAACCATCTCGGGCCACAAACAGCAGAACTCTCTGCCTAGGAGGGATGTGAGATGGGCAAATGAACTGAATCATTTCTTCAACAGATTTGACTCAGCCATGAGGCAGTCTGCAACATCGGCTGCAGACTCACCCACCCCCACTGCTGCTGTTCCACCTCAGACACTTCACACCTCCTCTATTCACCCTGCTCACTCCCCCCCACCCCCAACAACAGCATCCAATACACACTCAACACAAGGCTCCAGCCTGTCTCTCTCAACCACCCAGGTTAGGAGGGAACTGAGGAGGATTAATGGCAAGAAGGCAGCGGGTCCAGATGGCATCAGCTCGAGGGTCGTTAGGTCCTGCGCGGACCAACTGTGTGGGGTGATGGAGCACCTCTTCAACCTGAGCCTGAGGTTGGGAAGAGTTCCACAGCTCTGGAAAACCTCCTGTGTTGTACCAGTGCCAAAGACTTCACGCCCCAAGGACCTCAACAGCTACAGGCCGGTGGCTCTGACATCCCACCTGATGAAGACCCTGGAGCGGTTGGTCCTGGCTCAGCTTCGGCGCCTAATAAGCTCATCACTGGACCCACTTCAGTTTGCCTACCAGCCTGGCATTGGAGCGGATGATGCCGTCATTCACCTCCTACATCGTTCCCTCGCTCACCTGGAGACCGCTGGAAGCACTGTGAGAATCATGTTCTTTGATTTCTCCAGTGCCTTCAACACCATTCTTCCCTTGGTTCTAAAGGACAAGCTGGTGAACTCTGGAGTGGACCATCACCTCACTACCTGGATCCTGGACTACCTCACCGACCGACCACAGTATGTGAGGACTCAGGGCTGTGTGTCGGACAGGGTCGTCTGCAGTACGGGGGCCCCACAGGGAACGGTTCTGGCTCCGTTCCTCTTCACCATCTACACTGCAGACTTCTCCCACAATTCCACCCAGTGCTTCCTGCAGAAGTTCTCTGATGACTCTGCAATAGTCGGCCTCATCACTGATGGGGACGACAAGGAGTACAGAGGTCTGACCCAAGACTTTGTGGACTGGTGCCAGCTGAACTACCTCCAGATCAACGCCAGTAAAACCAAGGAACTGGTGGTAGACTTCCGCAGGCACAAGCATTCTCCACTGCAACCACTGAACATCCAAGGTATGGACATTGAGGCTGTGGACAGCTACAGGTACCTTGGTGTTCATCTGAACAATAGACTGGACTGGACTCATAACTCAGACGCCCTCTACAGGAAAGGGCAGAGCAGGCTGTACCTGCTGCGGAGACTCAGGTCGTTTGGAGTGGAGGGCCCACTCCTGAAGAAATTCTATGACTCTGTTGTGGCTTCTGCTATCTTTTATGGTGTGGTCTGCTGGGGCGGCAGCATCTCTGCTGGGGACAGGAAGAGACTGAACAGGGTGATCCGAAGGGCCAGCTCTGTTCTAGGATGCCCTCTGGACCCAGTGGAGGTGGTGAGTGACAGGAGAACGGTGGCTAAGCTGTCATCCCTGATGGACAACATCTCCCATCCCATGCAGCAGACTGTGACAGCACTGAGCAGCTCCTTCAGTGGGAGACTGCGGCACCCACGGTGTGGGACGGAGAGATTTCGCAGGTCTTTCCTCCCCACTGCTGTCAGACTCCATAATAAAGACTTTAACTGATCAAGCACACACATCCATACATATGCAATAATACTAAGTGCAATAATCCTTTCTGTCATCGTTGTATTTTTACTCAGTTGTATATAGTATTTGTATTTGTATTCTATTTTTATCTTATTGTATATTTATTTTATTTTATTCTACTGTATATAGTATTTTATTTTATTCTATTCTGTACAGTTGTGTACTGTATTTATTCTTATTGTATTCTAATTTTTGCCTCATAACTTTTGCACTGTCCACTTCCTGCTGTGACAAAACAAATTTCCCACGTGTGGGACTAATAAAGGTTATCTTATCTTATCTTATCTTATAGTATACCCTGGCCTGATTCAGAGTCCGTGTATGACAGCAGTTCATCCAGCGCTTCTTCAAGGATCACATATAAGTCAAGGTCTATCTCTGGAATGTCAAAGCAATCATCTCTGGTCACACTACAACAAAGACAAGAAGCTGCAGCTGATGTAGCAGCTACAGAAGAAGTCATTAAAATAATGAAAACACAGCATCAGTGTGAGGAAGAAATCAGAGAACTTGAAGTTGAGGATGCAAGGAAAAGAGCTCAATTTCTAACTGAGAGCACCTCAATAAAGACAAGGTTAGATGAAAAGAGAAAGGAAGTGGAACTTTTGAGAGAATTGCAAAAGCGTAATGCAGCACAAGCAAGACTGAAAGTGTATGCTGAAAGTGTGAATAGTGAGGATGAAGACAAATCTCCTGTTCATTCCCAAGTAAGACAAGATAGTTCCTTCCCGCAACCAAGCTTTCCAAATGTGAACTCGAAACCATTCATCCCCTCTCAAGTTAGAGCTCCGCAACAAACTGCACCTCTCCAAGCCTCTGTCCCTCAAACAGCAATTCGTAGTGCAAATGAAACGCCCTCCACTGATCTTGTAAGGATGCTCGCTGAAGCTATCACTGCAAACAGAATCCCAATCCCAGAGCCTCCAGTCTTCACAGGTGATCCACTGCAGTATAATGACTGGAAGTTGTCTTTTCAAACATTAGTTGACCGCAAGAATCTGCCAATTCAAGAAAAGCTATTCTTCCTGAGAAAGTATGTTGGAGGTTCAGCGAAGAAGGCTATTGAAGGACACTTTCTACTTGGAACAGACACCGCTTATCATGCTGCCTGGGAGATACTCAACGACAGGTTTGGAGATCCCTTTGTGATAGGCAAATCATATCGTGACAAGATTCAGTCATGGCCAAAAATTAACAACAAAGACACTAAAGATCTACGTGAGTTTGCAGATTTTCTAAGCAGTGTTGAGTCAGCCATACCTTATGTTCAATGTTTACAAGTTTTGCATGACTGTGTGGAAAATCAGAGGATAGCTGCAAAGCTGCCTGATTGGCTAAGTGCACGGTGGAACAGAATGGTGACAGAGTTTCAAGATGAACACAGAATGTTCCCAGATTTTAGTCATTTTGTCAAATTCCTGAATAAAGAAGCAAGAATTGCATGTAATCCTATCACTTCTCTGCCTGCAATAAAGCCAACTGAACAAGACAAGCATGCATTCAAAGAAAAGCCCAAAAGAAACTACATGCTGAATGCTAAGTCACTTAGTACAAGCTCTAGTGAAAGGACAAATGTCACATGTCTCTTTTGTAAGAAACCTGGTCACACGCTTCAGAAATGTCGCAAGATAATGGACAAGTCAGTTGAAGAGAGAGTAAAGTTTGTGCAGTCTGAAAAACTGTGCTTTGGTTGCCTCAAGACTGGTCATAACTCTAAGAACTGCACTTCCAGAAGTGTGTGTGACAAATGCCAAAAGCCTCACCCAACTTGTCTACATCAAGACAGAGAGAAAAGAGACAAGGAACAAAGAAAGAATAGCCAACAACAATTTAAGGCTAACCAGGAAACAGAGGTTTCTGAAGTACAAGAGCAAGTATCTAACCAAGTTACATCCAACAGAGTTGTGCAACAAAAGTCAAAAGGTTGTACTTCCTCAGTTATCCCAGTTTATGTATCCACTGTGGATGAACCAGAGAATGAAAAGTTGGTGTATGCTTTGCTCGATACTCAAAGTGACACCACTTTCATCTTGAAAGACACAGCTCAGTCGCTCAACGCCATGTTAGAGCCAGTTAAACTCAAGATTTCCACTATAACGTCCAAAACAAAAGTTGTTTCAAGCAGCAAGTTAAAGGACTTACAAGTAAGAGGCATTTACTCTGAAACGAGAATCAAACTACCAACAAGCTATACCAGAGACTACATTCCTGCTAACAGATCACATATTCCCACAAACAAAACAGCAGAGAACTGGTCACATTTGAAACATTTATCAAAGGAGATGGCTCCCGAGCTTGATTGTGAAGTTGGACTACTGATCGGATATAACTGTCCTCAAGCATTGCTCCCTCTAGCGGTGGTCAGTGGTGATCGAGACCAGCCATTTGCACAGAAATCTTTGCTTGGCTGGAGCATCATTGGCTACAGTGACTCTGAAGGTGATTGTGAAGATGAAATAGGAGTAAGCCATCGTGTTATTGTTAGACAAGTCTTGCCAGCTGTAGGACCAGCTCACAAGCTCAAAACGGAAGTTCACTTTGTAAGCAAAAACAAAGTCAAAGAAATACTTACTCCAGCCGAGATACTTAATGTGCTAGAGATGGACTTTGTTGAAAAAAGTGTTGAAGAAGAGTCAATGTCACAAGAAGATCTACTGTTTCTAGCCAAAGTAAAAGAAGGCATAAAACAAAGGCAAGATGGCCACTTTGAAATGCCACTACCCTTCAGACAAGAAAGACCTGACTTGCCAAACAACAAACTTTGTGCAGAACACAGACTGAAGTGTTTAGAAAGGCGTCTCAGAAAAGACGAGCGCTACTACAAGGACTACGTGACTTTCATGCAAGACATCATAAAGAGAGGTGACGCAGAGAAAGTGCCAGAGGCTGAGCTAAATAATCAACCAGCATGGTACATTCCTCACCATGGCGTCTACCATCCGCAGAAGCCAAATAAGATCCGTGTCGTCTTTGATTGCTCTGCAAGGTTCCAGAATACATCGCTCAACGAGCATCTCCTGTCAGGACCTGACCTCACAAATACTCTTGTTGGAGTTCTGTGTCGTTTCAGGAAAGGACGTGTAGCTGTCATGTGTGACGTGGAGCGCATGTTTCACCAGTTTCATGTTGCCCCAAAGGATCAAGATTACCTCCGATTCCTATGGTGGGAGGATGGTAACATGGAAAGGTCCACATCAGTGTTTCGCATGAGAGTCCACTTGTTTGGTGCAGCATCTTCACCAGGATGCGCAAACTTTGGATTCAAGCATGTCGCTGCGCAAGGTGAAAATAAGTTCAGTGAAGCCACGGTGAAGTTCATGCAACGCAACTTCTACGTGGACGACGGTTTGGTGAGTGTGGATTCAGTGCAAGAAGCTATTCAACTTGTAAAGGAAGCTAGAGAACTGTGTGCCATGGGTAAGCTGCACCTGCACAAGTTCATTAGCAACAGCAAGGAAGTGATTGCTGCTATCCCAAAGGAAGAATGTGTAGCAGGAGCAACTGATCTGGATCTGGCACTAGGAGAGCCAAATATAGAAAGAGCCTTAGGGGTCCAATGGTGTGTAAGCTCAGACACCTTTCAATTCAGAGTGATTGTAAAGAATAACCCCTTCAATAGAAGAGGAGTGCTCTCGACAGTGGCCTCAATATTCGACCCACTTGGATTCGTCGCTCCGTTCATTTTAGTTGGTAAGAAACTCCTCCAAAGAATGTGTCAGGAAAAGCTGGACTGGGACGAGCCGCTTCCAGAAGATCTCAAGCCTCAATGGGAAGCTTGGCTCAGAGACCTCCAGAACCTGTCCTCCATAAAGATATCACGTTGTTATGTCCCATCAACATCTGACCAAGTGAAGCAGTATGAGTTACACAGCTTTTCTGATGCCAGTGTAACTGGTTATGGTGTGTGCTCATACTTGAGAACAGTGACAAAGTTTGGAGAAGTACAGTGCACTCTTGTGATGGGTAAAGCAAGAGTCGCTCCTACTAAAGTGACAACCATCCCAAGATTGGAGCTTTCTGCGGCTGTAGTAGCTACGAGAGCAGCTGACTTTCTAAAGAGAGAATTGGAGATCCAAAATATTCAGGAGTACTACTGGACTGATTCCAAAGTTGTCCTTGGTTATATTAACAACGACGCAAGGCGCTTTCATGTATTTGTTGCTAACAGAATACAGAGAATCAGATCAAGTACAGAACCAAGTCAATGGCGATATGTTGCCTCTGAACAAAATCCTGCAGATCACGCGTCACGTGGAGTCATGACAAAAGAACTAGTACAGTCCAACTGGTTCACAGGACCAAGTTTTTTATGGCAAAAGGAACTACCACAAGAACATGCTAAAGTGAAAGAGATCAGTATCGAAGATCCAGAACTCAAAGTCACAACAGTATTCGCAGTTAAGGCAAAAGAAGAGAAATCCATTTTAGAACGACTGGAAAAATTCAGCACGGTGGCACGGTGGTTAGCACTGTTGCCGCACAGCAAGAAGGTCCTGAGTTCAATTCCACCATCAGGCTGGGGTCTTTCTGTGTGGAGTTTGCATGTTCTCCCCGTGTTTGCGTGGGTTCTCTCCGGGTACTCCGGCTTCCTCCCACCGTCCAAAGACATGCAGCTTGTGGGGATAGGTTAATTGGATAATCCAAATTGCCACTAGGTGTGAATGTGAGTGTGAATGGTTGTCTGTCCCTGTGTGTTGGCCCTGCGGCAGACTGGCGACCTGTCCAGGGTGTACCCCGCCTTTCGCCCTATGACAGCTGGGATAGGCTCCAGCGCCCCCCCGACCCTGAAAAGGATAAGCGGAAGCGAATGGATGGATGGATGGATGGATGGATGGAAAAATTCTCAGATTGGATGAGAGTTGTGAAAGCAATTGCAAGATTAAGACGACGTGTAAAGTATGCAAAGAACTCAAAGGAAATGTCCAATGAAAGTACTACGTTGGAAGAAAGGAAAGAAGCCGAGGAGTTCATCATACAGACAGTTCAACAAGAAGCATTTGGAAAGGAAATTAAGATCATAAAGGATATGGAGGAAGTCAGACCATCTCACTCAAAGCTACTTCAGTTAAGTCCACTCCTTGATCAACACAATATCTTGAGGGTAGGAGGAAGACTTACAAAAGCATCAATCCATCCCAACATCAAACACCCAGCCATTCTGCCAAAGAAACATCATGTGTCGCACCTGCTCATCGAACATTTTCATGAGAAGACGCATCATCAAGGCCGAGGGATGACAGTAAATGAGATACGGTCCAATGGCATATGGGTAATTGGCTGCAGTACTGAAGTATCGTCATTTATATACAAATGTGTCAAATGTAGAAAGTACAGGAAAGGCAATCAAGAACAAAGGATGGGCGACCTGCCACCAGAAAGACTGGAAGCTACCCCTCCATTTACAGTGGGGCAAAAAAGTATTTAGTCAGCCACCGATTGTGCAAGTTCCCCCACTTAAAATGATGACAGAGGTCAGTAATTTGCACCAGAGGTACACTTCAACTGTGAGAGACAGAATGTGAAAGAAAAATCCATGAATTCACATGGTAGGATTTGTAAAGAATTTATTCGTAAATCAGGGTGGAAAATAAGTATTTGGTCAATAACAAAAATACAACTCAATACTTTGTAACATAACCTTTGTTGGCAATAACAGAGGTCAAACGTTTACTATAGGTCTTTACCAGGTTTGCACACACAGTAGCTGGTATTTTGGCCCATTCCTCCATGCAGATCTTCTCGAGAGCAGTGATGTTTTGGGGCTGTCGCCGAGCAACACGGACTTTCAACTCCCGCCACAGATTTTCTATGGGGTTGAGGTCTGGAGACTGGCTAGGCCACTCCAGGACTTTCAAATGCATCTTACGGAGCCACTCCTTTGTTGCCCGGGCGGTGTGTTTTGGATCATTGTCATGTTGGAAGACCCAGCCTCGTTTCATCTTCAAAGTTCTCACTGATGGAAGGAGGTTTTGGCTCAAAATCTCACGATACATGGCCCCATTCATTCTGTCCTTAACACAGATCAGTCGTCCTGTCCCCTTGGCAGAAAAACAGCCCCATAGCATGATGTTTCCACCCCCATGCTTCACAGTAGGTATGGTGTTCTTGGGATGCAACTCAGTATTCTTCCTCCTCCAAACACGACGAGTTGAGTTTATACCAAAAAGTTCTACTTTGGTTTCATCTGACCACATGACATTCTCCCAATCCTCTGCTGTATCATCCATGTGCTCTCTGGCAAACTTCAGACGGGCCTGGACATGCACTGGCTTCAGCAGCGGAACACGTCTGGCACTGCGGGATTTGATTCCCTGCCGTTGTAGTGTGTTACTGATGGTGACCTTTGTTACTTTGGTCCCAGCTCTCTGCAGGTCATTCACCAGGTCCCCCCGTGTGGTTCTGGGATCTTTGCTCACCGTTCTCATGATCATTTTGACCCCACGGGATGAGATCTTGCGTGGAGCCCCAGATCGAGGGACATTATCAGTGGTCTTGTATGTCTTCCATTTTCTGATGATTGCTCCCACAGTTGATTTTTTCACACCAAGCTGCTTGCCTATTGTAGATTCACTCTTCCCAGTCTGGTGCAGGTCTACAATACTTTTCCTGGTGTCCTTCGAAAGCTCTTTGGTCTTGGCCATGGCGGAGTTTGGAGTCTGACTGTTTGAGGCTGTGGACAGGTGTCTTTTATACAGATGATGAGTTCAAACAGGTGCCATTCATACAGGTAACGAGTGGGGGACAGAAAAGCTTCTTACAGAAGACGTTACAGGTCTGTGATAGCCAGAGATTTTCCTTGTTTGAGGTGACCAAATACTTATTTTCCACCCTAATTTACGAATAAATTCTTTACAAATCCTACCATGTGAATTCATGGATTTTTTTTTTCACATTCTGTCTCTCACGGTTGAAGTGTACCTCTGGTGCAAATTACTGACCTCTGTCATCATTTTAAGTGGGGGAACTTGCACAATCGGTGGCTGACTAAATACTTTTTTGCCCCACTGTACATACAGCGGTATGGACTGCTTCGGACCATTCTGTGTAAAAGAAGGGAGGAAAGACTTGAAGAGATATGGACTCTTGTTTACATGTATGTGCTCGAGAGCTATACATATAGAAGTTCTAGATGATCTCAGTGCAGACTGTTTTCTCAATGCACTCCGTTGTTTCATAGCAATACGGGGCAACGTAGGTCAGCTGCATTGTGATCAAGGCACCAATTTTATCGGTGCAAGAAACGAGCTTCTAACGCAAGCAACTCAAGAGAAAGTCAAAAAGCTGGGAATAACTTTCGTTTTCAACCCACCTGCTTCTAGCCACATGGGAGGAGTCTGGGAGAGGCAGATTCGGACAATAAGAAAAGTTCTGAAATCCATTCTTGACCAGTCAGCTTCAAGATTAGACACTTCATCATTGAGAACGTTCATGTATGAAGCTATGGCAATAGTAAACAGTCGACCACTAACTGTAGAGTCTATCAACGACCCTGTAGGACTGGAGCCGTTGACACCCAACCATATTTTGACGATGAAGTCAGCAGTGATCTCACCACCACCTGGAGAATTCGCTAAAGAAGATCTCTACCTCCAGAAAAGATGGAAACGAGTACAATATTTGGCGAATGTATTTTGGACAAGGTGGAGAAAGAAATTTGTTAAACTTGCAACAGAGAAGCAAATGGAATAAAAACAGAAGAAATGCAAAAATAAATGACATTGTGTTATTACAAGAAGACTGTCTTCCAAGAAATCAATGGAAACTCGCCAAAGTTGTGGAAGTCACTCCAGGAGCTGACGGCAGAGTCAGAAAAGTTAAGCTTCTCATCGGTGACTCTACTAGAGACAATAAGGGGAAGCACACAACTAAGACGATTTTAGAGAGACCCATACATAAGACTATACTTTTACTTGAAGCAGAGTAAAGACTCAACATAATGTTTATTGGTTAACCTTCGCTAAGTTCATTGTTGGGTCAAATTCCTTTAGGATCACACATGCTGTTGATAGTGTGATGGTGGGAGTGTAACAGTTGGTGAAATGTTAGTATTTGACCACTAGGCGGAGCTCTTGTAATGATAATGTAACTAACGCATTTTATTTTGTATGTTTTATTTTTGTGTTGACCATGTTAACATTTTCCTTTTTTGCCTACCGGATTGGTGTAAAGTTAATTTGATACATGGAAAGTAACCAGTTAATTTTGTAAGTATAAGGTAAGGGCAGAGGTCACTTCCTGTTTTGGGAAGTAAGGTCAGAGAAGCTGCGCATGGTGACGGTCTAGCTGTGTAAAAGTCAAGCTAAGAAAGAAGAAATAAGCCCTAAGTTCCAGTTACACCGGTTTGTCTACTTGCAGGCCAAAGTGGTATGTTTGTTTATATTTTGTGAATTTTATATTGTAATATGTTTTAATGCTGAAATATAATTTTCTTGTACATTTGTATTCACCAGTTCTACGGTGTACCTGTACGTTAAGAGAAGCACAGTAAACATCAGTAAAGAAGAACTCTCGTGTCTCTCGTGTATGTGTACAAGCCGGCATAATCATCGTTTTTATAACATTAGCTGGTGTTGGTGGGCAGGCTAGCAGTGCTAATTGTTAGCACTAGTTCTGCTGCTCTCCCTTTGTCTCTTTTATTGTTGGTCTTTAGTGAACAATATAAAGTGTCTTCATGAGACTGTTGCCTAATGTTCAAATGTAGATAACACCACCTGCACCAACCTGTTACACAGCACAACCCTCTGGTGTAGCTTTGGCTGGAGCACATATTGGCAGCTCCAGTGACATCACTGGAAAGGAGACACCACTCCATGGTGACATCATCTCTACAGACTGTGGCTGTTGCATATTGTTAAGGTTCAATATTGAGGAAGGGTACAAGAGGTGATCGAAGAATAACCACACCGATCCGGCTGGGTGAAGTCAAACGATGATTTTAATGAACACACGTGTGGGAAGACACTCTGTACGCAGACAGCCAGTAGTCCTCGACTTAATCAAAGCATGAACAGATATTTTATAGCATCAGGGTTTGTTTACTGACGCCCCTTCATGCGTCACCGGTACATTTTATACATAGATCAGATCAACATCATCATGACTTTTCACCTAGAAAATCATCTTCTATTTTCATGGCTTGGTACTTTCCGTTCTTATCTTAAAATGAATTGTTCCTCTTTCTTGCCGAGACAACAAGGACGGTTCCTCTAAATAAATTTAACTAATGTGTGTGTATGTGTTGACCTCACATGCTCTTTGTGTCACCTCTTCACCTACTGTCTGTGTCTCGTCCTCAAATGCTCCTCAAAATAACCTGCACTTAGACTCTGCTTTCGGTTTCAGTTCTGCAAAAGGCACACTCTGCAAACCTGCAACTTCCTGTCAGCCTGCAACTTAGTCTTTCTGAAAGACACACACTGTTCAACCCCTGAATGCAATATAAACTCCAGATTATATTATTAATGCAATGGTAATAATGACAATTATTTAACAATAGCAGTAAAATAATTTCCCTGCTCCACACTCCCTCTCTCGACCTCTGGAACACCAGAGGTCGAGAGGACCCGAGAGGACCCAAAAGGCGGCAGCTCTGGTGCAGGTGAATATTTATTTACAACGGTGGGCACAAAACAGAACTGGTGGAAAAACAAGAAACCGGAAACCTAAACTGGGTAAGCTAATAACACAAACTAGAAACGAGGATGCAGGGAGGTCCGGGGAAATACACAAGAGACGCAGGGAGACCGAGGGGAAACAATATAGACGAACCAGGAACTAGAATATCAGAAGAGACAACTTAAATACACCCAGAGAACACAGGGAGATTACACACAGGTGGGGAACACAGGGGATACTGATAAACATAACGAGACAGGGCAGGAGTGAACACAACATTACGCATACTGACGAGAGACTGTCAAAATAAAACAGGAAGTACACAGAGGTTCAGACAGGAGGAGAGAAAGCACGGGGAGAACACAGACATAACAGGCTGGGGGAAACATGGAATAAACACAAAGAGAGACGAGAGCTCATAAATACACAGAGGGGCACAAGGGGGTAAGAGTCACAAAGGGAAAAAACACTTAGGGAACACCACAACAAGACACCTCAGAAAACCTGGCCTAAATAAGGAGCGAAAATACAAGGAACCAAGAATACTGGGCCAACATGGCCCAGGACCATGACAGAACTGAATCCTGTTTAGAAGATACAATGCCGGTTTTTCAAAGCTGTGAATAATTCTTAGAGGGAAAATTAGTGAGGGTTGAAGGGGTAGAACAGCTTTGAGTTCTTTTTGATTTCTAGAAGTAGTGGTTATAATGTAGGCTTACACATACAGATATTACATAGGAGGTATTTTTAGGATAAAGGGGGAGCTTCTACGTAGAAATGATTTTTATACATATTGCATTTTGTGCTTTTAAAGGAGTTGTGGCTCAAATTTGTCTCTGGAGGGTCACGAGCCTTTGGCTAGCGCTATGATTAGCCAATCTACTGTGAGGATAATATGAGTTCATGAAGGATTGCACACGCTTACAGACACAGAGTTAAGAAACACACATGACAGTATTGATTCCAGGCAACAGGCCTCAAATTCATTTAGCTTTTAACTGAACTTAAAAGAAAGACCAAAGAGGAAGGAAAGCATATATTTTGGTTAAGTCTGATAAATTAGAATTAGAAGGTATTGTTACATTAAGGGGAGCAAATGAAATAAAAAGGCTATACCAAAATGGGTTATAACATAGGAAATGTGAGGTTAAAATGAAGTTAACACATAGGAATTGTTTCAAGGCAGCATTTAGCTATGATGAAATGTATACAGGAGTAATTGCTTATATGCTTAAACTTAATTGATTAAAGTAGTTGTTTTCTTTTGGAGTAGAGGAACTTGCAGCAGCGACAATTTGTGCACAGGATGTTGATGATCAGATAAGGGAAAAATAGAGCGAGCAACCGGACGTGAAAGCAGGGCTTAAAGAGTTTTAAAGGGATGAGTAATGTTGAAGAATATATATAAATACAAGTCAATAAGTTAAGAAGATAATTAGGATCAGGCTTTTGATTAAAGAGTCCCAGATAGGATAGGTTAGGGAGGTGCAGGAAAAGGTGTTTTGTTTCCTTTGCAGAAGATCTCGGCGACCACAGGAGGGACGAGGATCCTGGAGATCTCGAGGTCCGAGACCACCAGAGAGGGTCTGAGCGAGGACACAATGTATTGCGACCTCTGGTGTTCCAGAGGTCGAGAGAGGGAGTGTGGAGCAGGGAAATTATTTTACTGCTATTGTTAAATAATTGTCATTATTACCATTGCATTAATAATATAATCTGGAGTTTATATTGCATTCAGGGGTTGAACAGTGTGTGTCTTTCAGAAAGACTAAGTTGCAGGCTGACAGGAAGTTGCAGGTTTGCAGAGTGTGCCTTTTGCAGAACTGAAACCGAAAGCAGAGTCTAAGTGCAGGTTATTTTGAGGAGCATTTGAGGACGAGACACAGACAGTAGGTGAAGAGGTGACACAAAGAGCATGTGAGGTCAACACATACACACACATTAGTTAAATTTATTTAGAGGAACCGTCCTTGTTGTCTCGGCAAGAAAGAGGAACAATTCATTTTAAGATAAGAACGGAAAGTACCAAGCCATGAAAATAGAAGATGATTTTCTAGGTGAAAAGTCATGATGATGTTGATCTGATCTATGTATAAAATGTACCGGTGACGCATGAAGGGGCGTCAGTAAACAAACCCTGATGCTATAAAATATCTGTTCATGCTTTGATTAAGTCGAGGACTACTGGCTGTCTGCGTACAGAGTGTCTTCCCACACGTGTGTTCATTAAAATCATCGTTTGACTTCACCCAGCCGGATCGGTGTGGTTATTCTTCGATCACCTCTTGTACCCTTCCTCAATATTGAACCTTAACATTATCCTCACCTGGTAATAATAAGACTGTCCTCAGCTGCACACAGCTCCAAGATGAACAAACTGAAGTAAATACAAATTAGAGTTACGATAGATTGAAATCTTGTAATCAGAGCTAATTCTTAGTGAAACTCTCACAACATCATATCATGATCCTGGGTTAGTGTCTCGGTCTCAGATCACAACATCAGCACAGGCTTGGCTTGGGTGAGGTATTGAGTGGTTCTTGTCCATGACAGCTGCAGGTACAGTGCCATCAGCCATGCTGCACCACATGTCTGCCCAGGAACATTAGTGTGGCTGAGTCTCATGTAAACATTGTGCTAAAGTGGTGGGAAAGTGGCTGCAAGCTGGCCGCACTGTGTCCAATACTCTCAGTATGATATCCACAAACCTCTGAGTGTCACAGAGTGGGCCTGTGCTCAGCTCACTGTGCCCCATTGAATTCTACTTGCATAGTTTTACAAGTAAAATTAAATATACAAGTTGCTCAATGATAAGTTATTGTAGTAACAACTAAGTCCATGGTTATTATTTGTTAATAGTAGCTTAAAGCTTCTGCACCAATCATGGAGCACCGGGTTTAGAGCATGTGGATCTACAAAAGTAAGTCCCAGTAAGATGGGCTGAGCCTTACATACTAGAAGAAACATGTCATTCCCAGCAGATGAAGCGCCCTTTAAAGCAGGATCTCACTTTAAACCTAAAGAACTTGCTATGAGCATGCAGTGCATTCATGGTTATTATTCATACGATTGTGGGGAGCTAATAAAGTGCAACTATCACATTACATTTTATTATTAAATTGTTGTTAACAATCCCTTCACTTCTGCTTATCTAATTCATGGTTGCAGGATGGCTGACAGCTTCCATTAGGCAGGAGGTAATGTTCATTCTGGCCACAGTGCAACCCACAATGTGTAACTGACACTATTATATTGCATTATGTCACATTGTTACATCTTTTTAATAAATGATGACAGTCAGCTGAACTTGCTGCCCCCTTGGTGGAGGACATCAGGATCAGCAGCTGCTGCTCCATCACAAACACCACAGAAGAAGAACAACACTGGATCAGATTATCTGGACGTGTTTGACAGGGACAGTGTTCATGTTCATGGACATCAGGACAAAAACAGACGATGGAAACCTGCCAGATTTGAGCTAAACTGCTCGTTTCCATGTGTAGTCCCTGGGAGGTCACATGACCAACAAAGACACACAAGCTGTGTCCCAAAACGTCGGCTGCATCCTCCGGAGGCCGCATTTGAAGGCCGATGACGTCACAGCCAGGCAACGAAGGCTGTCCCGATTCCTCGACTCCTTCAAATGCGTCCTTCATTCCCCCGAATTTGAAGGATGGGTCGGGTGTGTCCTTCGTGGCCCACCATATCCCAGAATTCATAGCGCGGCCCAGCCAAATTTCAGCTGCCAACAATGGCGGCCGCTACTAAGTTTTAAAATTTAACGAGGGAGTACTACTTACTTACAATGAATTCCTTACACTATATAATTTTCCCGTCAGTGTTGGGGAATTCTCAATGGTGCTTGGTGCCATACCCTCAGGGACTTTAATGTTATATAAAAACACTGACAGCTCAATATCTGCCTCAGTCACTCTCCCTGATCCAGCTGAGTCAGCAGTGGGAAAAATCTGCTTTTCACAGGAACTTGGTAACAGCAATAAGAGAATACGTAGTTTATTCCAAGAAGATATCATGTCTCTCCCATATATAGAATATCTTACTGGAACCGACATGTTCCAGATATCACCTGGAAGACAGTCTGGATGATCCCATAAATATCTAATTGTGAACAAGGTGAAGGAAATCTCATATAAAATTCTTCATAAATGTTACCCAGCCAGTCACTATATGGTAACATTTAAAAGAGACATAAATACTAATTGAACTTTCTGTGGGGATCATCCAGAAACTGTGGCACATCTCTTTTGGTTCCTCTACACAGAGATTCTGGAAGAATTTAGCAGTTTTGTTATTGTCCATATTTTAAGGGAGTTTTCTTTACGATGGAAAATGTTTTATTCTGTTTCTTTAAGTTCCCCAGGAAGAATGATAAATGTTTTTTATAAAAAATTTGTTAATACTTTTAGCTATTTTATATCCATAAATGTAAGTTTATTAATAAAACACCATATTTCTGCCTTTTTATAAGGATATGAATTGTACATACAATCAATTTCAGACTCAACCAACAAAAAGCCTCTCAGAACAACATTTATATGTTGATTTTTTTCGCCTACTCATATCATCATTTTTTTACTCCTGGTTCTGTATGTTCATGTTCTGTTCTTTTGTAAACTTCATCTGTTTGTATGTTGTATACTCATTGTGTTTCAATAAAGTTTGATTTTAAAAAAGGTACGTTCTAAACGAAGCTTCAGACGTCACTGATCACGTGACTCTGGCCAAACGAATCAAGCCTCGACACGGTGCTTCTGAAGCAGCGCGTTGATCTTTCTGACAGACGCACCGGAGCGTCAGCTTCAAGTGGACCATCACTACGTCTCACATCTAAAGGTGTCAAGGTAACTTTGAACTGAGTTCAGTCAATCTGGAGTTTTTCCAAGTTTTCTGTTGCTCTCTGTGAGAGAAGAGCGTTAAAGGCGGGGCTCTCCAGAGTCCAGCAAAACAGGAAACCACAGCTGGGTGTGTGTAAGTGTGCAAACCAATAGAATGCATCGTGGTGGAGGGGGGGCATCACGGGCATTGGCAAGAAAAAAATAAAATAATCGGTCGTACCCATGCTTCCCCGACGTCATGCCAGCGCATATTGGGAAATTCGTAGGCACCGATCGGTTTTCTATCAGCCATTTGCTGGGAGTAAGGGCGCCCTCCGTTTGCAGAATCACGATTTTTTGGCTTAGAATTGAGATCATGATTCTCTCATAACAATAAACATAAAACAACAAATGTCTCACGTTTTGTTGTTGCAGCAAAATGTTGTCCTGCTTGAAATTCCGTCTCCACCGTTGCTCGACGCTGCGTGTACAGAGCAGGTAGTGCAACAATAGAAAAATAGTTGCGGGACGGCACTGTGTAGCGTTTGTCTAGGGTGTTGATCGTTTTCCTAAATCCCTCGTTTTGCACAGTGTTGATGGAGCCATATCTTTGGTCAGGTGATAAGTGATAGCCTCCGTGATGTCTTTGTGCCTGCGGGAGTTCGACGGGTATAGGGAAGCGCTGTATAAGGTTCCCGTTATTGATGTTTGGGTGGTTGACCGGGACGGATTTTCTCCTGTCACTTTCTCGTCATCCCTGACGTGCTCTCCGTTGTTTTTCCCTGCTAATTTTAGCATCACACGGCACAGCTTCT
The DNA here is from genome assembly GCF_964374335.1 of Astatotilapia calliptera. NCBI lineage: Eukaryota > Metazoa > Chordata > Actinopteri > Cichliformes > Cichlidae > Astatotilapia > Astatotilapia calliptera. The sequence goes on from NC_137440.1 coordinate 145,641, forward strand.
GTATCACGTGGTATAAGGCTCCGCCCTTGTCATTTGTTGAGCAGGACGAGTGAGCGCTTGTTTTCGTGCAGAGTACGTCCCGGATCAAAATGTGAAGTTTTACAAATCACCACTTCTTTAGTGAATATCATTTCAGTCTCAGACAATCTCGTTTCTCTTACAGAGGTTGAATGCACCTTCTGCGGATGGCGGTACCACACAGTGTGCGTGGACTTCCCCTGCACAGAAGGCAACTACAAATGCTGTGAATGCTAAATAAACAGAAACAAATGATCCCTGTTGTCTTTGCTTGATGATTGGTTTGAGTCTTGACAATCCACATTGCTGGCGTTGCATCTTTCAATGGCAGCAATGGCAGGTATCAGTGCTCAAACCTTTTGTGTTTGTTTCCAACAAGTTGCCCACCTCGGGAAACAAAAATGTGTTCTTTTACTTGTCAGATGAACATATGAGACACTTTGACTCTTCAGTGCAGTGTGGAGCCTAACAAAGATCTGTTTTGTGTCCCAGCTGATCAGCAGGAGGAGGAGAGTCTGACGGAGCAGCAGAGGAACATTTTCAGCTACTTGGACTCAGCTCAGCCACTACAGAGGAAACAATGAGCTCAACACAGAAGGTGACAGACAGAGCAGGACCATATGACCAAAGATATTTATCACCATATACATTTGAACATTTGCCATAACGATGTAGCTGACGACAGAATTGACACCAGACAAAATACTTTACAGCTGCACAACTTTATTACAAACCCATCAATGTATTTTCACTGAAACAAGCAGCTGTTGTTTATGTGCATTAAAGTTATATAAAAATGTAACAGTGCAAATGCAAATTGCTCGCTGACAGTTTAACCAAAAGGCGTTTCCAGTGGAAACTGGCCGACACATCCTGAGCATAACCATGTATAATATCCACTAAACTTCAGAAGAGGTTATACAGTCGTGGCCAAAAGGTTTGAGAATTGCATAAATATTGGAACCTGGAGAAGTTGCTGCTTAAGTTTTTATAATAGCATTTTGCCTGCACTCCAGAATGTTATGAGGAGTGATCAGATGAACTGCATCGTCCTTCTTTGCCATGAAAACGAACTTAATCCCCAAAAAGCCTTACCGCTGCATTTCATTGCTGTCATCAAAGGACCTGCTGAGACCATTTCAGTGATCGTCTTCTTAACTCAGGTGAGAATGTTGGCGAGCACGAGGCTGGAGATCATCATGGCTGTATCCCGATTCAGGTTCTGCAGCTTTAAAGTCCTCAAGGGCCGCGTACTCAAAGACCGCTAAGGCCGAAGTGCGAGGCTCGTAGGCTCGTGAAATGGGACGTCTAGCCTCCGTCGCGCTGCCCAGGTTGCCTAGCAACCATGATACTAACAGCTGGAAACGTTTCATACAGCTTTGTTTGACAGAAATGAAGGAGAACATATTTAGTTCATTTGTTTCTACATGAGCTCTGTGTGATTTGATGAGTATCTGAGGCTGAGACCACAGGACTGTGAAACATGATTGTTGGGCTTCATTTCTGTGCTGAACAGTCGTTTAAGATTAGCTGTAAATAACAATTAGCTGATGTTGTTCATGAGACTAAAGTCATCTCACTGTGGTAATGTAAATATAATATGGCCAATATTATAGTTATTATATTAATCACTTCACTCACAGACAAGTATCTGTGACAGTGTGTATACAGATGTATCATATATAAGAGACAAATGTTGTTCCTTCAGTATGTTGGCATTATTACATTTGGCTCAATGCTTACATATATGTGTAAAAAGCAAATGTACGAGCTGTGATAACTGTGTCTGATAGAATGAAGAGTAGACTGATATATGAAATATTCCTTTATTGGGTGAGAAAATCAGACCATGTCATAACTGCTGTAAGTCACACAGAATAGATATCAGAGCCTTAAACAGGCTGACTTCTGCTAAATGGGTCAAACTGGGCAGAAAGTCTACAAACACATAACATCCTTATAGAATATGATGTAACACTATAGATCAACTTAGCTCAGAATATATAAAGCATATAAACAGTTACAGCAATATGATGCAACAAACACAGCAGTGCTACTAATCCAAAATACTCAAAGCTTCATAGAACTGAAACCAACATTTATTTTAGCTCCATTCTGCTGCTGATACAGACTTTAGGTTTCTGAACATTAAACTTGTTGCTGCCTTTCATAGTGTGTAACTTGAAGGCCCTGAGTACTTTCTCCCACACTGGAAACACTGGGATGATCACATTATTTGAACATCACCTAATAAGACTGATTCAGCACAGACAGTTATGTTAAACTTTCCTAGCAGTCCTTCACAAACAGGGAACAGTCTGTCTATTCTCTCCATCTGTCAGCTGCTGCTGGCTCTTCCTCCTCCTCTTCCTCACACACTGCTGAGTTTGTCCTGGTGGATCATCAGGGGTGCAAAGCCTCACAGATGATGTGCAGCAGTGTGTCCCTCAGTCTGTCCTCACTCTGGACACTTGCAGTCGTCACACATGGAAATCAAATGTGTGATAAGCTGCAGGATTCAAACACAAGTGTAACTTATAAACACATGTTCATACTTTTATTCCACAATCAGAGAGAAAGAAACAGAGAGTGCAGGACAGACAGACAGGTGACAGTCTCAGGTGTACACACTGCTACACAACAGCACAGAGAAGCAGGATTTAGTGTTTGTGTTATTACGAGTGTAAACAAGAAGAGTTCCAGATGGTGCAGTGGACACGTGTGTGACTGCTGTGATTAAAGCATCTTTCTTTCAGCTTAACGAGTGAACCGTCAGCTCGTTCAAACACACGTTAAAGTGCGTTTGGCTCGACACCACCGAACAGAGGCAGCAATATAACACAGCTAACATTAACAGTGCAGTGAATCCTGCTTGTGTCGTGATGTTCAGGACTGCAAACCGAGCAGCATCACTGACTTTCAGCCTGTTGTGTTTGTGGATATATGACTGACTTTAATTATCCACAAAATCATCACATTCTCTGTCAGATTAAGGTCGACTATTGAACGGCGTATATTTTAAAGGCTTTAAAACCAAGTTAACGCTGAAAGTACAAACATCACTAATGTCACATAACTCTGCCGACAAGGCATAGCTATGGCTATGAAATGCTCTTTGTGTATCACTTCTTCATTATGAAAGATGTCATTAATGCACTAGTAATGTCTCATCTGGAGTATTGTTCAATCATTTGGTCAGCAGCTAATAAGACAGATCTTAACAGACTTCAGTTAGTCCAGAATAAGGCGTCCAGATTAATGTGAAGATGTTCATACTATACTAATATTGATCAAATGCATAATAACCTTTCTTGGCTTCCTGTACAGGCTAAAATATTCTATGGATTACTTGTAGTTCTAAAGAAAGCAATTCCGTTAAACACACCACATTTATTCTGCTCAGCTGCAGTATCCAGATGAAATACATCATCATATTACACAGTTTTCAACAAGCATTCAACAACATTTAGAGCAACTTTTAAGTGGAATAAGTTGCCTTAAAAAATTAGAGAATTATTCAAAACTTATATGAACACTTAAAAGCCGATTTACAGAGCTTTTAGTTGTTGTAAATATTGTAAGACATGATTTGTTTTTGAAATTTGTGTAATGTGCCTCAATGTTATTGATATTCATCATCAACATCATCAACTAATAGGAAACAACAAAATAATCTAAATTATAAAATAATGTGTGTGTGTGTGTGTGTGTGTGTGTGTGTGTGTGTGTGTGTGTGTGTGTGTGTGTGTGTGTGTGTGTACAATCAGGAGGGATGGGCATGATTTTAGTGTTTGAACAGTCATGAATTATCTTTAACAGCAGGTTGGATGTAATGTGTTAGAACTACCAGCAGGTGGGGATAAGAGACCTTTAAGGTGTTTGGTGCCACGCTCCACCTTCAGGTTTAAAACTAGTGTTAATGGAGTTTGAAGGTTGAGTTTGTTCCACGACTGCATTTCATCTAGCATCTAGTTACCCACTCTGGAATTAAGGCATACAGCTGTGACATCTGTGGAAAAACTTTCAGCCAGAGAGAGAGCCGAAATATACACCTACGCATTCACACCAGACATGATGTGTACTGCTGTGAACAGTGCGGCAAAGAGTTTATAACTCACACACACTTACAACGACACATGTTTACCTACACTGAGGAGAGACCTTATCAATGTGACCTGTGTGAGAAGACTTTTAAATCTCCACATTACCCGAGAGAACACCAACAGATCCACACCAGAAAGAGACTCTACAAGTGCAGCTACGGTGAGGTATGTATTTATATTGTTATCTTGTCATTTTAGCCTGACTGTTTGGAACAACTCTGCTCATTAAACTGTGTTAGCATGTTAGCAATTCTACTGCATGGAAAAGCAGCTCTGAGTGATTATTCAGATTTTCCTTTCAGTTATGATTTTAGTATTACTGTAGTATTATGGTGGTAGTATTGTAGTTATTGCAGCCCAGTAAACTGAGTGTGTTAACTGAAACAGTCAAATGTAGTTGGACGTCTGCAGAGATGCTCTTTATTTCAGGCGACGTTCAGGATACAAATGTTGAAGGACTGACTTACACTGTCTTTGTGTCTTTGTTTAGAAGCAGAGCGACACACATGGATCCAGTTCTCAACCCTGTCATCACTGTGGTGGTGGGAAAGACTTTCATTGTGACCTCTGTGGAAAAACTTTCAGTTGGCAAGCTGCCCTTAAAACACATCAACGTAGACACACTGGAGACAAACTGAAATACTGCAAAGAATGTGGGAGAAGCTTCACCACACCAAGTGATTTAAAACGACATGAACTGATTCACAGTGGGGTTAAAAAGCACCTCTGTGATCAGTGTGGGTCATCCTTCACCACTGCAAGGGACCTTAAATCACACGAACGAGTCCACATCGGAGAGAAACCACACAAGTGCAGACACTCTGAGAGAAGCTTCTCACAGTCAGGTAATCATAACCTTCATGAACGTGCACACATGGAAGGAAACTACAGCTGTGACCAGTGTGACAAGAGCTTCAGGAATCTCAGTTCATACTCTGCACACAAACGATCCCACGTTACTAATAAACTGTTTCACTGTTACCAATGTGCCCAAACATTCACCTCATTGTCTGCTCTGTGCAAACATCAGTGTGATCACTCAGGGCTGAAATCACTCCCATCACTGGATCACAGTGAACCTGAAGACACAGAAAGATCCTCTGGTTTCTGTGTCAGACTCAAAAAGCTTGAGATCAGGCTCCACAGAGTTCAGATAGAATCATTTAAACTTGTGTTGAACTGAACTGGTTGCTGGGCTGAACTTCTACATAATACAGATCTACATGGGATCTTCTTTTCTGTTGTTTTACTGAGTCAGTTTTGTCCTTTTTTCTCTGTCCTGGTTTTGCTCGTCTGTAAATGATTGAAACTCAGTCAAATAGTTCATTGTTCTCCAGCAAAACGTTTTGGAAACTCATGTTTAATGTTTAAAACTCTGACATGTTTTAGCACACAAGGCTTCATCGGGGAGTTCACTCATGATTGGACCATGAGAACAAAGGTTTGTAGTTCTTTCAAAGAGAGTCTTGGAGATGTTTGATGTTTCTGTTTTTCTGAAACCACCTGAAAGAAAAACAATTTTTCTTGCTTTATGTAGTGTGGAAGTTTTTAATGTTTCTTCATCTGTGATGTTCTTGAATGTGTTCACGTGAAGATGGTACAAATAAACTGTCCTTTCAGCTTTAGCTCCTAATTTATTCATTATTTATGGATGTAGCACAGCAGCAGTCTCTTGATTAACACATGGAGGGCTCGGGATCTGATGGTGTCGTCTCCCTAATTTGCCCACTCAGTAAATCTCACTCATGGCCAAGAAATTGAAATAAACCTTGTTTCCCTGCTGGATAGTGATCCACTGTAACTCTGCTCCTCCTTCCTGTTTAGGATTTCTGTGGCTGAAGTAAAATTCCCTCCATCCATCACTTATCCCAGCTAACCCAAAGTGAAATAAAGTTTTGCTCGTCTTAAAAAAGCATTACAATAATGGGCATTACCAATGCAAACTGAATGATACAGAAGATGAAAGAAGAGACTTTGATCAGTTAATAAAGCTCATGATCTGGATTCATTGTGGCTGCTACACAGATACTTCTGGGTCACTTCTCTCAGTTAGGAACCTTCCTCACCAAACTGACTGTTGGACCACACCCCTGGTTTCATGAGAAATTGTTTCAGCCATGATTTCTCTTCCTGTATTTCAGAGTAAAGACTGAAGTGACAAATGGAAGCATGTTTAAAAAACACAATGTGAGAGAGACGTTGAGGTCCTTAGAAGTTACCCTGGGTTTTTCTGTCACCCTGCTAGATGTTACACACCTTGTTATTGGACTGATTTCTACTGCTGGACTACTGCGGAGAGTAACAATACTCTTACTAATTAGCTCCCTTTCACACCTTTGGGGATATTTATTTTTGTGTTTGCAGTGCTGTGAGCCAGAACAGCGAGAGAAAAATCTGCAACAGCGACGAGCCGAATGCTTACGTGAATCGCAGCAGCTGCACATGTGCTACGCTGAATTAGAGGATATCTTTGCTCTGGATTTCTATTTCTACTTTTTCATTTCTATATGATTCTTCTTGCATCTAAACAAAGATGATTCAATTTGCTAAATGTTGATGGCTCTTCGTGCTCAGGTGTAAATGAGACGTAATATTTGCTCTTGGTTTGGTTCTCCTGTACAGAACCTTGCAGTACAACAGAAACCTAAAAACATTATTTGTAGTTGTTATTCTTAGTTGTTCTGCTGCCTAAATACCACAGGGTCTGATTATGAAGTTATTGAGCTGCACATACGTTACGACCTGCTTAAGTTCGAGGTCACAGCGTCTGTAGAGCCGCTGGAACATAATGAAGTCCACAAGGTTAAAGTTTTCTCTTCAGTTATTGTTCTTTCTGCTGCTTGGTTTGATGGATCTGAGAGCTTTTGTTTTTATTATTGTTATTATAATTATCATGAATATTTTACTCTCTAGAAGCTTTAAAATAGTGTTTGTGTTTGAAAAAATTGATTTAAGAATTGAACAGAAACATCTGTCCTTCTGAAAATCGCCCAAAGGCACGGAGACAAAGTCAAAGGATGCAACCTGTAACTTTCTCTTCCTTCATGTCAGGACCATCATCCATGATTTATATAAAATGCATATAGCAACAGTAGCACTTTAGTTTGGACTTCATGATTTCTGTAACTGGAAAATATTATTTTGTTTAAAGACAGAAGTGACCGCATAGTTGCAACATCAAAGGGAAATATTAATTAATTAGCATTAAGTATATTTGTTGCTTAAGCGTTTGCACTATAACTTAAGTAGGATTATAACTTTTAAGGAAGGAAAGATTTCAGATATTTAGTTCACTGTTTCAGTTATTTTATATGAAATTAAAACATTTACGTTGGTCAAATATGATGCTCTAAATCAAATAAAAGTTTGAAAATAAATGATGTATTTTTAAATGCTGCAACAAATGTTCACAAAAAGTAACTATAATTAAAACCAGTTAAACAAAATAAAATGTTTGAATCATGCTTAACCAAATGCCAGGCTGCAGAGCTGAACCTAAAGTATACGTAGAAAGATTTCAACATCTGAGCAGTTTTTAATGTTTTTATCACATATAAATGTCACAGCAGTGGGTCCTGGCCCAATGCTTTGTGTTTTTGGTTTTCTTTGACTCTTGTTTTTCTTGGTTTTTGTTCTTCTTATTTATCAGGCTCTCAGTAATCTTAGTTCTCCCTCCCTCAGTGTTCATTTCAGCCTGTGTTTAGTTTCTGTTCCCGTGTCCCACGTTTCATCGTTTCATGTCGAGTCAGCCCTGTCTCTCTGTTTCCTGTGTCTCCCCAGTCAGCCCCGCCTCCCTCAGGCACTCATGTGTGATACAGAGTAATAAACCTGACTACATTTGCTACACTCTCTTTATTACCTGTTACTTTAAAATTCATACACTAATTATGTCTGCCCATCTCTCTAATGTGAAGGTCAAAGGTCAACATCCCAGTGACATAAGAATAATCCCAAAGGGGCAAAGGCAGCGGTTAATTTAGCATATTTAGCATTAAGGGTACAGCAAGGATATACTTGTACTTATTGTGGCAGGGGAGTGGTCTCTGGCCTGCTGCAGTGTAGGCTGGTGGCGGGACGTTGGACGGCACAGGTGAGGGTGATGGAGCTCATGACTCTCCCCTTTATAGTGACGGAGGAGACTGGCGTGGGGGAAGCGTGTAGTGGAGGAAGCCGAGGAGAGAGCTGGTTTCTGGCTACAAAGACGGCGTCAAACCAGAAAAGATTGCTTGTGGTCAAATGTCAAAGGAGCTTGCAAAGAAAAGCATCTGGACTTCCTTAAGTTACTTAAAGACGTTTCACCTCTCATCCGAGAAGCTTCTTCAGTTCTAAGGTCAAATGGTGGAGAGTCCCAGATATAAACCTAGTGGGAGTTTCCCCCCAGAGAGGGACAAAAGGACCCCCTGATGATCCTCTAATCGCCTGAGCCAAGGTGTGAAAGTGGGTGTGGGTCCCAATCAGCCAGAGTTTCGGGTGTGTTCATTGTGAAACCTGGCCCCACCTTATCATGTGATTTCCTGAGATCAGATGGCCCAGGATGTGAGTGGGCGTTAAGGCGTCTGGGGAGGGATCTCAAAACTGGTTTATAGATGGCAGAGAGTTGGTGTCGTAAACCCCGCCTCTGTTCAAAGATGGTCGCTCACAGTGGACATAGATGGCTTCTTTCACTCCTCTTTCAAACCATCTGTCCTCTCTGTCCAAAATGTGAACATTGGCATCCTCGAAAGAGTGTCCTTTATCCTTAAGATGCAGATGGACTGCTGAGTCTTGTCCTGTGGAGGTGGCTCTTCTGTGTTGTGCCATGCGCTTGTGAAGTGGCTGTTTGGTCTCTCCAATGTAGAGGTCTGAGCATTCCTCGCTGCACTGTACAGCATACACCACATTGTTAAGTCTGTGTTTTGGCGTTTTGTCTTTTGGGTGAACCAGTTTCTGTCTGAGCGTGTTGCTGGGTCTGAAATACACCGGGATGTCATGCTTGGAGAAAACTCTCCTGAGTTTCTCTGATACACCGGCTACATAGGGGATGACAATGTTGTTGCGTCTGTCCTTCTTATCCTCCCTCGCTGGTGTCTGGTCTTCTTTTCTGTGCCTCTTTGCTGACTTTAAGAACGCCCATTTAGGATAGCCGCACGTTTTGAGTGCTTCCTTTACATGTGTGTGTTCCTTCTTTTTTCCTTCAGGCTTAGAGGGAACATGTTCTGCCCGGTGTTGTAGGGTCCTGATTACTCCAAGTTTGTGTTCCAAAGGGTGATGGGAGTCAAAGAGGAGGTACTGGTCCGTGTGTGTGGGCTTCCGGTAAACTTCGATGTTGAGGTTGCCGTTCTCTTCAATGTGCACAGCGCGGTCCAGGAAAGGCGAACAGTTGTCCTTTGTGTCTTCCCTGGTGAACTTGATATTTTTATCCACAGCGTTAATGTGTGCAGTGAAGGATTCCACTTCTTGTGTCTTGATTTTGACCCAGGTGTCGTCTACATATCTGTACCAGTGGCTGGGTACTCTTACTTTGAAAGAGCCAAGAGCCTTCCTTTCCACTTCCTCCATGTAAAGGTTGGCTACAATAGGTGACACGGGGGAGCCCATGGCACAGCCATGTTTTTGTCTGTAGAAGCCTTCGTTGTATTTGAAATATGTAGTGGTGAGGCAGAGGTCTAACAGTGTGCAAATCTGATCGGGTGTGAAGTTGGTCCTGTCCTCCAAGGAGCTGTCTTCTTGTAGTCATTTTCTGACCGTCTCCACGGCCTCCGTGGTGGGTATGCAAGTGAAGAGAGAGACTACATCAAAGGACACCATGGTTTCATCTGGATCCAGGGCAAGTTTCTGGACCTTGTCAGTGAAGTCGGTGGAGTTCTTGATGTGGTGTGGGGTGCTCCCCACAAGAGGAGCAAGGATGGTAGCAAGGTGTTTAGCAATTTTATAAGTGGCTGAGTTTATGCTACTGACTATGGGTATGAGTGGGACAGCTTCCTTGTGGATTTTAGGAAGTCCGTAAAGTCCGTCTGATCTCAGGAATTTGCATGATAAGGTGGGGCCAGGTTTCACAATGAACTCACCCGAAACTCTGGCTGATTGGGACCCACACCCAGTTTCACACCCTGGCTCAGGCGATTAGAGGATCATCAGGGGGTCCTTTTGTCCCTCTGTGGGGGTTACTCCCACTAGGTTTATATCTGGGACTCTCCACCATTTGACCTTAGAACTGAAGAAGCTTCTCGGATGAGAGGTGAAACGTCTTCAAGTAACTTAAAGAAGTCCAGATGCTTTTCTTTGCAAGCTCCTTTGACTACGATGACCTGGATGACTGAGAACCTTCACAGACATGTTATTTACTAGCTAATCTTAAATGACTGTTCAGTACAGAAATGAAGCCCAACAATCATGTTTTACAGTCCTGTGGTGTCACGGTTCTGGGTCCGTTGGACCCAGTATTTTGAGTTTATTATGTTTTGGTTTATTTTGCATTATGGATTGTTTTCTGATGTTCTGGTGCTTTGTTTATTATTATCATTATGGATCTGTTTCTGTTATTCTTGGTGAGGGATCAGTTCTTAGGTTTTGGGTTCTCATGTGTATTGCAGTTTCTGTTCAGTGTCTAGTCTGTCTCTCAGTGTCATGTCTGCATCTTGTTTCCTGTCTTATTGTGAAAGTCTTTGTCTTATGTTAGTGTGTGCAGCTTAGCTCCCCCGTCTCGTTAGCCCTGATCTCCCCCAGCTGTGTCTCCCTTCTCTGGCCCATTCCCTCATTACTACCCTGTGTATTTAAGCCCTGTGTTTTCCCATGCTCGGTGTCGCGTCGTACCCTCAGATTATGCCTGTGTGTTCCTGTTCTCCGGTTTCTGTGGTCACTTCATGTTTTGTTTTCGTACCAGCAATAAAGCTGAGGTTTTTGAGTTTCACGTTAGTGTCTGAGTCCTGCGTTTGGATCCTCATCTCCGCCTGCCCGCACACAGAGCCCTGACATGTGGTCTCAGACTCAGATATTTATCAAATCACACAAAGCTCATGTAGAAACAAATGTACAAAATATGTTCTCCTTCATTTCTGTCAAACAAAGCTGTATGAAACGTTTCCAGCGGTTGGTATTGTAACCCAACCAGTGCAGGGGCCTCCCTACACCCCGGACTCTGCGTTGTGTAAGTTTGTGTTGGATTGGGGTGCACAGTAGAGAGACCAGTCAGACACAGGTGTTCAATTTGTGGCTCGGACCGCGCCGTTTATTCAGATGCCGGGGCAAACACCACTCCAACTCTGCTGCTGTCCCTTTGCAAATCACAGTAAACACTGCGTGTTTATCAACATAGTAAAAGCCAACAACAAATATATAAAAAACACATTAAGCAAAAATAATCATGTCCTTACAAAATTCCTTGGTCTCAGGAATGAGTATGACACAAAACTAACATAGCAGGATTACCAGCAAACTGTAGCTGAAAAGCTAATGCTTCATCTTGCATTACTTTGCCCGAATGGGTGCTCTGCTAACTAGCGGGAATGTAGCCCGAAATTGCGGCAGATATTACCAAATGAAACATGCACACAAACTGCTCATACTCTCTTCAGGCAATACATGAACCTCTCAATATACAAAATATATGCTCGGCTTAAATGACAAACCGCTATTTTACACAGTGGAACACTTATTTTTAAACAAAAAACCAATGCAGTACACCACTGACAGTGCTTACCTTTGCAAATCACAGTAAACACTGAACCAAGATGGCGCCCGCGCGAACGAGAAATCTGAACTACTGTGTCCTACAGAGGACAAATAGTCAAAATTGCTTAGATCTACCATACATATGCAGCTCAACAGCGACACCTTGTGACTAATTCCAGTCACTGCCTTACAGTATCATGGTTGCTAAGCAACCTGGGCAGCGTGACGAAGGCTAGACCCTAGTCCCATTTCACAAGCCTCGCACTTCCAGCCTTAGCGGTCTTTGAGTACGCTGACCTTGAGGACCGTTAAGGCTGCAGACCCTGAATTGGGATACAGCCCATGTGCTCCATGTGCTCCACCTGGTCTGATTTCCTGGTTCCCATCATACTCCTTGCTGGTGTCCAGGGTAACCACTTTTGTGTCCATGAACCGCCATTTTGAAATCCGCCATCTTGTGTCCATAGTAACTATTTTGTTTACAGTCGCCATCTTGGAACATTAGCTTTAGCCTTAGCTCAGTGTTAGCTTCCATATTAGCATTAATGGGAATTAATTGTCACGATTCGCTGTGCGGCAGGCAGGAGGAGGACCCAAACGCAAAACTCACAGACACAGGGATGAACTCAAAATCACAGCTTTAATGCTGGAATGGCAGAACATAGGAAATACAAAACTAAACTGGGAAAAGTAAACTAACATACGCAGAGACACACAGGGAGATCCACACAGCAAGAGGGACGACGTCACACTGAACAGAGGGAGACGCAGACAGAAATACACAGAGGGTTAACGAGGAAAGTGGGAACACACGGGGAACACAGGTGACACTGATAATCATAACGAGACAGGGCGGGGTGAACTGAACATGACATGTACGGGCGTGAGAGTCACAAAGTAAACAGGAAGTGCACAGAGGTTCAGACAGGAGGAGAGAGAGAGCACGGGGAAAACACAGACATAACGGGCTGGGAAAACATGAAACAACCACAAAGGGAGACGAGGGCTCATAAATACATAGAGGGCACACAGGGGGAAGAGAGAGCACGGGGAGAACTTAGACATAATGGGCAGGGGAAACATGGAATAAAACATAAGGAGAGACGAGGGCTCACAGATACACAGAGGGGCACACAGGGGGTAAAAGCCATGAAGGGAAAACACTTAGGGAACAACACAACAGGGCAACTCAGAAAACATGGCCTAAGCAAGGAACAAAATACAAACATACAAGGAAACTAAGAACACTGTGCCAACATGGCCCAGGACCATGACAGTACCCCCCCCTCAAGGGCTGGCTCCAGACAGCCCAAACACAGAAAAACAAAACCAAACAGAAAACAACCCAGGGCGGGCGGCGGGGGCCCAGGACGGAGGGCTCGGAACAGAAAACAAAAGAAGAGCACAGCAAACACCGGAGCCCAAGAAAACAACCCAAACACAGAGCAGTTCAGGGGGCCGACCATGCGGAAGGCAACGGCGGAGACGCGGAAACAGTTCAGGAGGCCGACCGTGCGGAAGGCAACGGCGGAGACGTGGAAACAGTTCAGGAGGCCGGCCGTGCGCAAGGCAACGGCGGAGACGCGGAAACAGTTCAGGAGGCCGGCCGTGCGCAAGGCAACGGCGGAGACGCGGAAACAGTTCAGGAGGCCGGCCGTGCGCAAGGCAACGGCGGCGGTGAAGGAGACGGAGCAGTTCAGGAGGCCGACCGCGCGGGAGGCGGCGGCGACGATGACAGCGCTGGTCCGGGGGCCGACCGTGCGGAAGGCGACGGCGGCCACCCAGGAGAAGAGGGTCCGGGGGCCGGCCGTGCGGAAGGCGACGGCGGCCACCCAGGCGAAGGCGGTCCGGGGGCCGGCCGTGTGGAAGGCGACGGCGGCCACCCAGGCGAAGGCGGTCCGGGGGCCGGCCGTGCGGAAGGCGACGGCGGCCACTCAGGCGATGACAGTGCAGTTCAGGGGGCCGGCCGCGCGGAAGGCAGCGGCGGCGGCTCTCCAGTGTCAGGCGTACTGGCCGAGGCCCGGTGGGCACAGGACCAGTCGAGACGGGACCAGGTGAAGCACAGGCTGAGGCTGCAGCAGACGAAGGCTCTGAGGAGGCTGCAGCAGACGAAGGCTCTGAGGAGGCTGCAGCAGACGAAGGCTCGGAGGCCGGGCCAGACGAGGACGAAGACTCGGAGGCCGGACCAGGCGTAGCAGAAGCAGAGGCTGAGGCCGGACCAGGCGGAGCTGCAGAGGCTGAGGCCGGACCAGGCGGAGCTGCAGAGGCTGAGGCCGGACCAGGCGTAGAAGAAGCACAGGCAGAGGCTGGCCCAGGCGATGACGAAGCGGTCGCAGATGGCGGCTGGACAGGCTCCTCGGGCCCTCCAGCTGATGCGGCGTGAGGCTGGACAGGCCCCTCGGACCCTCCAACGGAGACAGGAGGCTGAACGGGCCCCTCGGACCCTCCAGCGGAGACAGGAGGCTGAACGGGCCCCTCGGACCCTCCAGCGGAGACGAGGAGGTGCTGGCCGGGCTCACTGGAACCCCCAGCGGACGAGGTAGATGGCGGCGTGGGAGCCACGGAGTCCTGGATGAGCTCATCCGAGCTTCCAGCAGGAGCTGATGTAGAGCCAGAGAGGTTTGGGACCCCTGGCAGAATGTTAAGCCGAACAGAAGACCGTATTGCTATCGGGGACTGGGCCAATGGTTCAGGTGCGAGCTGAGCTACTGGAGAGGCGGATGAGAGTGGGAGCTGAGCTACTGATGGTGGTGAAGTAGATAACTGCACGGGAGACTGAACTGAGGGCGTCTGCACTGGCACAGGGGACTGAACTGATGTCTGTTGTAACGGAGGTGGTGAGAGTGGAGTAGGCAGTGGAGTAGATGACTTCACAGGAGAATGAACCAGAGGTGAGTGCACAGGAGACTGAGCTAGAGGTGGTAGTGGTAGTTGAGGGGAAAGTGGAGCTGGTGATTGAGTGGATGACTGTGCTAAGGGATGCTGCACTGGGGACACTGGAGACTGCACTGGGGACACTGGAGACTGCACTGGGGACACTGGAGACTGCAGTGATGGTTGTAGTGGAGGTGTAACGGGTGAAGGAGTGGCTGAAGTGGCTGTGGGTCGGGCGGCTAGTGGCTCAGCTACAGGGTATAGTAACGGCAGGGCTATGGGTTGAATGACTGACTGAGTAGCAGCCTGAGTGGCTGGGTGTAGCGACGGTTGTGGTGGAAGAGAAACAGGTGGTAGTGTGGATGACGGAGCTAAGGGCGACTGAGTGGCAGACCGAACTGATGACTGAAGCGATGGTAGAGGTGAAAATGGAGCTTGTGGTGGAGTTAATGGCTGAGCTAGCGGGGACACAGGAGACTGAACTGAGGGTGGCTGCGAGGGAGCTAACTGAGCTGTTAAGGGCTGCGAGGGAGCTAACTGAGCTGTTAAGGGCTGCGAGGGAGCTAACTGAGCTGTGAAGGGCTGCGAGGGAGCTAACTGAGCTGTGAAGGGCTGCGAGGGAGCTAACTGAGCTGTGAAGGGCTGCGAGGGAGCTAACTGAGCTGTGAAGGGCTGCGAGGGAGCTAACTGAGCTGTGAAGGGCTGCGAGGGAGCTAACTGAGCTGTGAAGGGCTGCGAGGGAGCTAACTGAGCTGTGAAGGGCTGCGAGGGAGCTAACTGAGCTGTGAAGGGCTGCGAGGGAGCTAACTGAGCTGTGAAGGGCTGCGAGGGAGCTAACTGAGCTGTGAAGGGCTGCGAGGGAGCTGACTGAGCTGTGAAGGGCTGCGAGGGAGCTGACTGAGCTGGAAGTAGCAGCGAGGGAGCCGACTGCGCTTCTGGTAGCACAGCGGGTGAATTAGAAGGCCGAATGTCCGGCTGTGGGGTGGCGCGTCGGCGGCGTGAATGCCGTTTCTTTTTTGATGATGGCTCTGACGGGCCGAGCGGCTCCACATCCGGCCCTTCAGGCAGGTGGGTAGTAGCAGCTGGGGGATGAAGGTGGAGCTCGTTGCGGATTAAATCCTGTTCGAGTGGGTGGAGCGCACTGAGTAGCCAGGGAAGACCAGAGATTAAACGCTGTAGTTTGGTTTCCACAGCACGGCGAAACTCCTTCCCCTCATGTTCGAGCCACAGATGCAGGAGTCTTTCCACGGAGTAGATAATGTCCAGACGCAGTTCTTCTGGTGGGTTGAGTGCTGCTGGGTCCATATCTGGTGACGTCGTACTGTCACGATTCGCTGTGCGGCAGGCAGGAGGAGGACCCAAACGCAAAACTCACAGACACGGGGATGAACTCAAAATCACAGCTTTAATGCTGGAATGGCAGAACATAGGAAATACAAAACTAAACTGGGAAAAGTAAACTAACATACGCAGAGACACACAGGGAGCTCCACACAGCAAGAGGGACGACGTCACACTGAACAGAGGGAGACGCAGACAGAAATACACAGAGGGTTAACGAGGAAAGTGGGAACACACGGGGAACACAGGTGACACTGATAATCATAACGAGACAGGGCGGGGTGAACTGAACATGACATGTACGGGCGTGAGAGTCACAAAGTAAACAGGAAGTGCACAGAGGTTCAGACAGGAGGAGAGAGAGAGCACGGGGAAAACACAGACATAACGGGCTGGGAAAACATGAAACAACCACAAAGGGAGACGAGGGCTCATAAATACATAGAGGGCACACAGGGGGAAGAGAGAGCACGGGGAGAACTTAGACATAATGGGCAGGGGAAACATGGAATAAAACATAAGGAGAGACGAGGGCTCACAGATACACAGAGGGGCACACAGGGGGTAAAAGCCATGAAGGGAAAACACTTAGGGAACAACACAACAGGGCAACTCAGAAAACATGGCCTAAGCAAGGAACAAAATACAAACATACAAGGAAACTAAGAACACTGTGCCAACATGGCCCAGGACCATGACATTAATATAAAGTTGATTTTACCATCATTTAATTATTAGCTGTCGCTACCCGATCCGTACCGGAAACCCAATCGGTACCACACATGCTCAAATCTTATGTCACTTCCTCTCTTTGCCAACATTGCAATACTGCTACGTAAACATGGGAAATGTTATAGATCTCTATGTGGCTGGTTTGAAAGAGGAGTGAAAGAAGCATCTATGTCCACTGTGAGCGACCATCTTTGAACAGAGGCGGGGGTTTACGACACCAACTGTCTGCCATCTATAATCCAGTTTTGAGATCCCTCCCCAGACGCCTTAACGCCCACTCACATCCTGGGCCATCTGACCTCAGGATATCACATGATAGGGTGGGGCCAGGTTTCACAATGAGCTCACCTGAAACTCTGGCTGATTGTGAACCACACCCACTTTCACACCTTGGCTCATGTGATTAGATAGAGGATCATCAGGGGGTCCTTTTGTCCGTCCTTGGGGGGAAACTCCCACTGGGTTTAAATCTGGGACTCTCCACCATTTGACCTTAGAACTGAAGAAGCTTCTCGGATGAGAGGTGAAACGTCTTCAAGCAACTTAAAGAAGTCCAGACGCTTTTCTTTCCAAGATCCTTAGACTACGATGACCTGGACGACTGAGAACCTTCACAGACAAAACAGAGGATCAGTCAAAAATGTTTTATTTCTTTTTCTCCAAAACTTCTGCTCTTCGTATTTGTTTATTTTACAAGAAATCTACAGAAAAGTAAAGTTTTTGTTTATCCAGTTTTATTAAATGGAACTGTTTTTGCTTGCAGCCCACCTTCAGGAATAAAGGCAATAATGGCATCATCAATAGTACTTCAGCTTCCATGTTTAAAGGACTGCCGTGGCACAGGATATTTAAGTATCTATACTTCAATGGATACACACAAAAACAATTTAAAAACCTGAATACTGGTCAGTTTTTCAAACAGTATACCGAGTGTCATTGTGATTATAAAAATAAATAATTTCCATATCTTTAAAACATATATGCACATTATATATCACTCATCCAAGTTACTTCTTCAGTCATTTGCACATTATAGATGCATGAATAGTAACATTTGTTTAAATCTATTGCGAAGTTGGCAAAAAGGTTTGTACAACCCTGTGACAGTATAAAGTGTGTGAAACATGATACTTGACCTTGGCTTAGTCCATCTTCTAACAATTCACAACCACAGACTGGTGTGCTTCGTTGTTGTTTTGTCCTCTCTGAGCAAATGTCAGGCATAGTGTTGGAACTCACCGCTCCAGGATTACAGACAACTTGACATTAACCAAACAACTGCAAATAATCTTTTAAATCTTACTTTACCGACCCTTTTCTTTTGCTTAAAAATTACAGGATGTGTGGTTAGCCCTTACAGAACTCATAGGTCAGCAACTGGATTTCTGAAGTGGTGTCTATGCAATGTCAGGAGAAGGCTTCGTTCTGTCAGGAAGAAGAATTAAGCACCAAAGGAACCCCAAGAAAATGTTGATCTTGCCTGGTTTGTTTCTGTTTTTTGCAGCAATCTAAGGTCTGTTGATGGCTGCTTCAAAGCATTTTTTGTTTTTGTCATGGTCCTGAGTCTGACGACTCAGTGTTTTGTGTTCTTTATTTTATTCTATGTGCTTGTTTATTCTGTTATATCTTTTGTTAAGGTTTGCCATTTGTTAGGGTTTTTGTTCTATACCTGCCTGCTCCCACTTCTCTGAGTTCCCTCTGTCTATGGTGTCACACTGTCTGCTTGTGAATCTGTCTGTTTAGTTCAGTGTCTTGTCTGGTTCTCTGTGTCTGTGAGTTTCCTGTTTTATTCTGAAGGTCTCTGTCTCAGTTTATGTTTCCCCCATCCCGTCAGCTGTGATTTCTCCCAGGTGTGTTCCCCTCCTGTCGCTCATCCCTTGATTACTGCTGTGTGTATTTAAGCCCTGTGTGTTCTCCTGCCTGTTGCTGGCTCATCTGCGTTATGGCCCTCTGTCGTCATTATCTGTTTCAGTCTGTGTCATCTACCTGCTTTGCCATTTCAGGTCTGTATTTTGTTAGCGTTCTCCAGTTTAGGTTTAGCTTAGTTTCCATCAACACCTTTGCCCTTTCTGTTTATATTCCTCCTCAATAAAAAGCCCACTCGCATCACTTATGCCTGAATCTTGGGTCCTTTAATAAATTCCACACAGCTCTCCTCGCTGACCGTGACAGTTTTTGATGAAAGTTACCCGAAGTCATGGCCCAAGTTCAGGAATCCCTTCGCACTGTCATCTATACCAGGAATAGATGAATCCCAGGACATGAACCAAATATGGTCAAATGAATGAGGGCTCTTTTAGCTACGATGGAAGCGTAAAATGTTGCTCATAAAGGTGCATGAAATAATGTGAGAGGGAGATTCCCTCTGGCACTTTTCCAAAGTGTTGATGTATGTTAAGTCCTGAGATAATCATCAATTCATCAGTTTTTCTTTTAAAGTTAAGAGTTTTCACATTTAATTTGTTCTAAAAACTTGTTCTATGTAATATGTTCTGTATATCATACAGCAATAAAAATATTTTTTTATTTTATTATGTTTTGAATCTAGTTATTATATGCTGAATTTTATAGCAAGTAGAAACCCAAACATTAATGGTAATATAACCCATGGGTTCTGACTTTCAACCCAAAGTTTGGTAACCTCAACTTCAAACATTGGTCAATTTAACCCAATTTCTGGATAGTTATCCTAACCCAGTGTGCTTGGTGAAACCAGTAAACCAACCCTGTTAAGTTGAAACAACCCAGCGTTGGCTCGGTCCGTATTTGACCCAGCGTTGGGTTACTGATTGGGGCATTTTTAATACAGCGTTTCTAAGAGTGTAGCATTATTTAAAAAGTCTAAATAATTGATTCATAAACTATTTCAATGTGCATCGATACATTTGCAGATTATAAAATGAGCTAGTTGTGAGTATGCTAAAGAGGTTTTATAACTACGATTTCATAATGTAACTCGGGCAGTTACTTATTATTAGTTAAGTCTTTTGTGTGACCTCATCTATAAATTTGTTGTATTTTTTTTAAATGATTTCAAGATGGCGCCTAGTATGGCAGCCTCGTCGCGAGCTCCCCCAAGCAACAGCTGTTTTCTGTGTTTAATTTTACTTTTCCTTCATTTTTTCGCGAGTAGCACATGCCTCCTTGTGTACGACCGACAAACCTTACTGGACATAAAAGACGGTCTTTCTTATAACTTTCCGGAGTTCAAGTTTTGCAACACGGTCGCTCCGTTTGCAGACCCCCCCCCCCCCATTCATCTCACCTGAGACGCCTTTGTTCTCTGGCCCTGGAGGCCGCAAACGCCGACGCAGAGGGAGAAGATCTGGCGTTCTGGTTCGACTGAGACGGCGCACTAACAGACCACCGTTACCCAGTTTATTACTGGCTAATGTGCAGTCTCTGGAGAACAAGCTGTGCGAGCTTCGGGCACGGATCTCATTCCAGCGAGAGATGCGGGACTGCTGCGTGATCTGCCTCACAGAAACCTGGCTATCGGACAAGGTACCGGACTCCGCAATACAACTGCCGGGGTTCTCTGTGCATCGCGCGGACAGGTCACAGCAAAACCGCACACCCAGAGGCAGCGTTTATCACAGCCGGAGACTTTAATAAGGGAAACCTGAAGAAAGTCTCACCCAAACTCCACCAACACATCCACTTTAACACTCGTGGAAATCGGCTACTCGACCACTGCTACACCTCTTTCCGGGATCCATACAAAGCCCTCCCCCGCGCCCCATTTGGCCAATCAGATCACCGCTCCATCCTGCTCCTGCCCGCCTACAGGCAGAAGCTGAAACAGGAAGCTCCAACCCGGAGGGCGGTGCACTGTTGGACGGACCAATCGGAGTCTGCGCTGCGGGACTGTTTTGATCACGCGGACTGGGAAATGTTTCACGTGGCTGCTAGGGACATTGATGAGTACACGGACTCAGTCTGTGGATTTATCAGGAAATGCGTGGAAGATGTCGTCCCATCCAGAACAGTTAAATCCTTCCCAAATCAAAAACCCTGGATTAACGGAGATGTTCGCGCGGCACTGGCGGCACGGAGCACCGCCTTTGCCTCCGCAAACACATCGGACTACAAACACGCACATTACCAACTCCGGAAGACGATCAAAGCAGCCAAACGTGAGTACAGGGACAGGGTGGAGCAACAGTTTAACAACCCTCGGAGTATGTGGCAGGGACTAAACACGATCACAGACTTTAGAGGGAAAACCAGCACACCGCAGACCACGGCCTCTCTGTGTGAGGATCTAAACGTATTCTACGCTAGATTCGACACAGCGAACACCATGAGACCGGACAGTGTGCGCACCGCGGATGACGTCAGTGCGCACACTGTGTCTGAGGAGGATGTGCGGAGGTGCTTCAGGAAGGTGAACGCACGCAAAGCTACTGGTCCGGACGGGATTCCCGGCCGCGTCCTCAAGTCATGCGCGGATCAGCTGGCTGGAGTGTTCACACACATCTTCAACCTTTCCCTCTCTCTGTCTGTAGTCCCAGCCTGCTTCAAAATGGCCACCATCGTCCCTGTACCCAAATCCTCCACCATCTCCTCACTGAACGACTGGCGACCTGTAGCCCTGACCCCCATCGTAAGCAAATGCTTCGAGAAGCTGGTTAGGGACTTCATCCGCTCTGCACTACCCGACTCACTGGACCCTCTACAGTTTGCATACCGCCACAACAGGTCCACTGATGATGCCATAGCCCTGACACTACATGCTGCCCTGTCACACCTGGAGAAGAGAGACACGTATGTGAGAATGCTGTTTGTAGATTACAGCTCAGCATTCAATACCATCGTTCCCTCGAAGCTGGACAGGAAACTGCAGGATCTAGGACTGAGCAGCTCCCTCTGCAGCTGGATCCTTAGCTTCCTGTCTGACAGACGCCAGGTGGTCAGACTGGGCAGCATCACCTCATCCCCCATCACACTGAACACTGGTGCTCCACAGGGGTGTGTACTGAGCCCTCTCCTATACTCACTCTACACCTACGACTGCACAGCCACTAACAGCTCCAACATCATTGTGAAGTTTGCGGACGACACTACAGTGGTGGGTCTTATCACCAACAGTGATGAGACGGCCTACAGGGAGGAGGTCAGCGCCCTGACCCACTGGTGTCAAGACAACCATCTCACCCTCAACGTCGCAAAGACAAAGGAGTTGATAGTGGACTTCCGGAGGTGCAGAGAAGTACACACCCCCATCACCATCAACAGCGCTGCTGTGGAGAGAGTGAGCAGCTTCCGGTTCCTTGGTGTACATCTGGCTGAGGATCTTACGTGGTCAGTACACACAAACAAAACAGTGAAGAAGGCGCAGCAGCGCCTCTTCTTTCTCAGGAGACTGAAAAGATTCGGCATGAGCCCCCGCATCCTCAGGACCTTCTATCACTGTGCCATTGAGAGCATCCTCACTGGATGCATCACCACCTGGTATGGCAACAGCACCGCCTACAACTGCAAAGCTCTCCAGCGAGTAGTGCAGTGCTCTGAACGGATAATTGGAGGTGAGCTTCCCTCCCTCCAAGACATCTACAGGAAGCGGTGCCTGAGGAAAGCGGGGAGGATCATCAAGGACTCCAGTCACCCCAGCCATAAACTGTTCAGACTACTTCCATCAGGAAGGAGGTTCTGCAGCATCCGGTCCCGTACCAGCAGACTGAGAGACAGCTTCTTCCACCAGGCCATCAGACTGCTGAACACGTCATAGACACCTCAGCTTCACTACTGGAACTTTAACATTATGCACTCCATACTGTACAGTAACGCCACTGTTTTGCACATGTCTCAACTCTGTATATTTTTATATATTTTATTTATTGACTCTATTTAATCTGTAAAATATGTGTATACACACACACACACACACACACACACACACACACGTAGGAAAACATTTAGTATACACATCCAGAAATTATTTTTTTTGCATATACTATTATATGCTCTCCCCACCCCCCTCAGGCGCAGTGCCAGGCCCACCACAAAGACTGTTACAACCTGGCTGGAAAATGCTCTCTCCAAACTACAGGACTGCTTCACAGAGACAGACTGGGACATATTTGAACACCAGGACCTAGAAACATTCACAGGATCAGTACTGGACTACATCAAGTTCTGTACTGCAAATGTGACAGTGGACAAAAGCATTCGGGTTTTCCCAAACCAAAAACTCTGGATGACCAGCGAGGTCCGCTCACTCCTCAAAGCCCGCGATGCCGCCTTCAGGTCAGGTGACAGAGCTCTGTACAGGGCTGCTCGAGCTGACCTGAAAAGGGGGATTAAAAAAGCCAAGTCAGACCACAAAAGGAACATCGAGTCCCAGCTGTCCAGCAACAACACACGAGAGGTGTGGCAGGGAATGCAAGACATCATCAACCACAGAGGCAGCACTGCGAAAACAGAAAACCCGAGTGTGCAGCTGGCAGAGGAAATAAACAGCTTCTTCGTCCGCTTTGAAACACCACAACAGCAGCACTCATCTGCTTCAGCCCTGCTCCCATCCTCATCCTCACCTGGTTCCTGCACCGCTCCACTCACTGTAACAGAGCACGATGTCAGACGTGTCCTCCTAGCAGTGAACCCCAGGAAGGCAGCCGGTCCAGATGGAGTACCTGGCAAGGTGCTAAGAGCATGCGCACACAAGCTCACCCTCATCTTCACCAGACTCTTCAACCTCTCACTGGATCAGGCAGCCATCCCATCCTGTCTAAAATCAGCCACAATCATCCCAGTGCCGAAGAAGTCTCCCATCTCCAGCCTGAATGATTACTGCCCTGTGGCCCTCACACCGGTAATCATGAAATGCTTTGAGAGACTAGTCCTTCAGCACATCAAGGATTACCTCCCCCCAGAATTCAACCCCCACCAGTTTGCATACCGTGCAAACAGATCCACAGAAGACGCCATCGCCACAGCCCTCCACGCTGTGCTGAGTCACCTAGAGCAGCGGCAAAGCTACGTCCGAATGCTCTTTGTGGACTACAGCTCAGCCTTTAATACAATCATCCCGGACATCCTCATCACCAAACTGGTCACTCTTGGCCTCCCTCCTCTCACATGTGCCTGGATAAAGGATTTCCTCACAAACCGGCCCCAGACTGTAAGACTCGGACCTCATCTCTCCTCCACTCGCACACTGAGCACCGGCTCCCCACAGGGCTGTGTGCTGAGCCCCCTCTTGTATTCTCTCTACACCCACGACTGCAGTTCGACCCACAACAACACTCATCATCAAGTTTGCTGATGACACCACGGTAGTCGGACTCATCTCGAAGGGAGACGAGGCAGAGTACAGAGAGGAAGTCCTGAAGCAGGCAGCATGGTGTTCAGAAAACAACCTGGCACTGAACACTAAGAAAACCAAAGAGCTCTTTGTTGACTTCAGGAGACACAGCACTGACTTGGCCCCCTCTACATCAACGGGGAGTGTGTGGAGAGGGTCCACACCATCCGGTTCCTTGGTGTCCTCATCTCTGCTGACATCTCCTGGACAGGAAACATCTCAACGGTCATCAAGAAGGCCCAACAGCGGCTGCACTTCCTGAGAGTCCTCAGGAAGTACAAGCTGAACTCCAACCTGCTGCTGACCTTCTACCGCTCGTCCATTGAGAGCCTGCTAACCTACTGCATCACGGTATGGTACGGCAGCTGCACCAAAGCAGATAGAGCGAGGCTTCAGAGTGTGGTCAAGACAGCACAAAAGATCATCGGCTGCCCTCTCCCCTCCCTGATGGACATTTATGCCTCAGCAGAGCAGCAAACATTATCAAGGACAGCTCCCACCCTGGCTTCAACATGTTCAGCCTGCTTCCCTCAGGGAAGCGCTACAGGTGCATCAACACAAAAACCCACAGACTCAAAAACAGTTTCTTCCCCAAAGCAATAACCACCCTGAACTCACACATGCACCGATAACACAGCCCCCCACTTCCCACTTCCTCTATGGACCACCACTGTGCAATACCAATTCTATGTGCAATAACTATATACATAACACTATTTATTACATATTACTTACGTCTTGTATATTGTACATTTTATATATATATATATATATATATATATATATATATATATATATATATATATATATATATATATATATATATATACTACCAGAAGGCAACATTGCAGACATAGAGGACAGTTACAAGTACCTGGGGATCCCGCAGGCAAATGGGAACCATGAAGAGGCCGCTAGAAAGGCTGCAACCACCAAGTACCTGCAGAGGGTCAGGCAAGTCCTGAGGAGTCAGCTGAACGGTAAGAACAAGATCCGGGCCATCAACACGTACGCCCTGCCCGTGATCAGGTACCCTGCTGGGGTAATAGGCTGGCCAAAGGAGGAGATAGAAGCCCCTGACATAAAGACAAGAAAGCTCCTTACCATGCATGGAGGGTTTCACCCCAAGTCCAGCACCCTGAGGCTGTACGCTAAGCGGAAGGAAGGGGGCCGGGGACTGGTGAGTGTCAGCACCACAGTCCAGGATGAGACAACGAACATCCAAGAATACATTAGGAAGATGGCCCCAACTGACCGAGTGCTCAGTGAATACCTCAGGCAGCAGAAACCCAAGAAAGAGGAGGGAGACGAGGAACCATCATGGAAGGACAGGCCCCTGCACGGTATGTACCACCGGCAGATAGAGGAGGTGGCTGATATCCAGAAATCCTACCAGTGGCTGGACAAAGCTGGACTGAAAGACAGCACAGAGGCACTAATCATGGCAGCACAAGAACAAGCTCTGAGCACAAGATCCATAGAGGCTGGGGTCTATCACACCAGGCAAGACCCCAGGTGCAGGCTGTGTAAAGATGCCCCAGAGACAATCCAGCACATAACAGCAGGGTGCAAGATGCTAGCAGGCAAGGCATACATGGAACACCATAACCAAGTGGCCGGCATAGTGTACAGGAACATCTGTGCCGAGTATAACCTGGAAGTCCCGAGGTCAAAATGGGAGATGCCCCCAAGGGTGGTGGAGAATGACCGAGCTAAGATCCTGTGGGACTTCCAGATACAGACGGACAAAATGGTGGTGGCTAACCAACCGGACATAGTGGTGGTAGACAAACAGAAGAAGACGGCCGTAGTGATCGATGTAGCGGTTCCGAATGACAGCAATATCAGGAAGAAGGAACACGAGAAGCTGGAGAAATACCAATGGCTCAGAGAAGAGCTCGAGAGGATGTGGAGGGTGAAGGTAACGGTGGTCCCCGTGGTAATCGGAGCACTAGGTGTGGTGACTCCCAAGCTAGGCGAGTGGCTCCAGCAGATCCCGGGAACAACATCGGAGATCTCTGTCCAGAAGAGCGCAGTCCTGGGAACAGCTAAGATACTGCAGGACGCTCAAGCTCCCAGGCCTCTGGTAGAGGACCCGAGCTTGAAGGATAAACCGCCCGCAGGGGCGTGCTGGGTGTTTTTTTTTTATATATATATGTGTGTGTGTGTGTGTGTGTGTGTGTGTGTGTGTGTGTGTGTGTGTGTGTGTGTGTGTGTGTGTGTGTTTTTCCCTATGTTGATACTGTCCATATGTACATAGCGCTGCAGAACTGTACCCCCCCCCCCCCCCCCCCCCCAGCATGTTTACACTGAGTAGGAGATGCTCTGTATCTCATTGTACAACTGTATAGTGACAATAAAGGCATTCTATTCTATTCTATTCTATTCTGTATATTGTACATATGTTTATTAGTTTCAGATTTAGCCATTCGTATATTTTGCCTGTTTATGTTATTGTGTTTTGCACAACTCTGTTGCTTGTGAAGCTCGCACACAAGAATTTCACTCACATGTGCTGTACCAATGTACCTGCACATGTGATGTGACAATAAAAGAGATTTGATTTGATTTATGTACTCGTGTGGTACATGTATTTTGATTTTTGTTGCCATGATGCCAGGTATTCTGTCCCTCCTGTTATTCCTAAGGTATGTTTTTTATAAGTTTGTTATATGGCGGATCATAATCATTCGTTCTGTAATTAACTGTTGCAATATGTCAGAAAATATGTTTATTCCTGATCTTGTCTGGGCAAAGCCTGCCATCTAGTGGGTTGACAGGGTAGCGCCATGTTAGAGCGCAAGCAGTGGTTTTCTCCCAGCGCTCGACAGGGAAGGTCCATTTGGCTGTCTCTGTAAATTCCTGCATCTGACGCCCTTGAAAAGGCATAATCTGTAAGTGTGGCAAAACGGTTTATTGTTGCAACTTATTAGTACCTTGTTCAGCAAAGTAATGAGTTTCTTGTGTGTTTAGCGAGTTTGTTACATTACTAGCACAAGCTAGCTGTTAGCCCTTTGTTTAGCCTGCTAACATGAAGCATACCAGCATGTGGTGTTAGCTGTATCTCCTGACATCTCTGTATCTCTTGATTGTGTAGTGACTGTTTACATAAGTCAACAATATTTAATGTAATCTTTGTGTATTTGTATGGAGAGTGAATACACTGTATTCTGTTTCTGTTATTACAGTTTTACAAAAAGGGAAATAAGGATCAGTAAAGCTCTGAAGAATGCCACGCGGTCTCCTGAGTGTTTACTGAAGCCATTTAATGTTTAGCTCACTGCATAAGCTGGATAGAGACATTCAGCTGAGGGCAGAAGACCAGGTCTTTCTTGGAAATGAGATTTTTAATCTAAATGAGATTTTTTTTAACCTGGATAAATAAAGGACTAAATTTATTTATCCAGAAATAAAAAAATAAAAAAAAGTATTCAAATGTTTAGCAAAACATTGTGGTTGGAAATAATTAGTAACTTGCATTCAAAGTAATATTTACACTTCTTTTCAAATGCAGTTTTATTTCTGTTAATTTCTGTCAAAGAAACACAGTATGCAGAGTATATCATAGCACAGAAATGGCAGTGATGTTTTTAACTCTCATATCTACTAGAAAATTTAAATACATAATAACAAAATTAATCAGTATTTTAACTGCTTTTTCTCAATGTGACAAACAAATGGAAGTGCAATTAGCCAGCAGGTGGCACCACAGCATTGCTTCAGTTGTCCTGCTTCTGTGGCAGAACAGCATGTGTGCAACATGCAACAAGTGCCTTTAAAAAACATACTCAACAACTCGATGAAATAGGGATGAATTACAAGTTTTGATGCAACAGTTTTAAAGAAAACAGTCAGAGAAAAGGTCAAGGGTGTTGGACAGCATGGGGTTTGTAAAGTCAATAATAATTTTTTAATTTAATG
The DNA here is from genome assembly GCF_964374335.1 of Astatotilapia calliptera. Taxonomy (NCBI): domain Eukaryota; kingdom Metazoa; phylum Chordata; class Actinopteri; order Cichliformes; family Cichlidae; genus Astatotilapia; species Astatotilapia calliptera. The sequence goes on from NC_137440.1 coordinate 173,586, forward strand.
GAAATGCAAATTCAATTTGGACTATTAATTATATATATATATTTATATATTTATATATGTATATATGTGTGTATATATAGATAGATAGATAGATAGATAGATAGATAGATAGATAGATATGTATATATATTGTATTGTATACACTGTAATGTAGGCAAAGTTGCCTCCATTTTTATAATTTGTTATTAATATTTTGTACATTTGTACATTTCAAGGACTCTTCTGTTTTTGGAGTGTATTTATTTATGTATCTGTATTATATTATACAAACACATTAAAAGTGAATGTCTGTCCAAAAAATGCACTCAGTTTACTTCTTACTCACTATGATCATCATTCATTATCCTCCCAGTTATTAAGGTTAGGATATGTATTTTTTTTATTCCAATCCATTCTTCTCTTGCAGAATTTAAATAACCTTTATCAGATTTGACGGTTTTGTTACAGACTTTTCAGAAAAGTGTTTTGCTTTTCTTTCACACATGTGGGATTAAATTGTGTCAAAATGTACAAAACAGTGATGTCATGTTTTGTGACGAGGACCCAGGCACAGAGAGACTTGATGAATTTAAGAATCTTATGATTTAAGAAAGAAATTTGCAGACTTGCACAGAGATGGTAAAATTATTATGACTGATAATGGAGACGAGGACAACAGACGACAGGGAGGAACAGGGGTTTAAATGCACCAAGGAGACAGTCACAGGGAACTCGGGACAACTGGAGACATTTAGGGATGCAGGGACTGACAGAGACCGGGAAGAAGTCTCTTCGTGACATTTATCTTGCCTGGCTGGGCAGCTCTCTGGGTGCTCAGCACCTCCAAAGCTCTGATCCTGGAGTCTCCCCTGCCATGACGTCAGTGACGTAGTTAAACTACAGAAATGTATTTGCGCAATGTCATTAGAAACATCCGGTCTACAAGCGATGCTGATAAGATGATGCATATACTTATTACTTTTAAGCTAAATGATTGTAATTCATTAGGTCACTCTAAAAGCCCTGAATAGCCCTCAGTTGATGAAGAAAGCTACAGTGAGATAAAGAGGTTCCAAATTGAGAGACTTGAGAAATGGCGATCACAGCAGTGATTACAATGAAATGTTTCTCCCACTGAAAACCTCTTTGAGAATCATCTCTCTTGGAAGTCTGAAGAACATCACCAGAGCATTATTTGGTCAGATTACAAGATGTTTTTTTCAGAACAGACAGAGTGGAGTGACCCTGGGCAGACATGATAGTAATGTCTGGCCAGACATGAGTGCAAAACATGTGGAGTAAACAATCTAGAGATATTCCTGCATGATAATGATTAAAAAATGCTTTCAATGTCAAACAAGAGTTTGGGAATAAAGTTTGACACCGCTGACCTGAACAAGTATGTTGCCTGATTTGAATCCCACAGAACACCTGAGGGAAATTTGAAGAGAAACGTGGGGAACAAAAAGTAAGACACAAAACAAAACCCTGCAGCAAGCACAGATAAAAAACATGTTGTTTCAAAAATATTGCATGTTTTGTCAGAGCCAAAGAGGCCTGATTCAGTCATTGACAAATACAGATGCACGTATTCATGCCAGCACTGTCCTGCTCACCAGAAAAGTTCCATTTTCACTGATGTGGAAATCTTACAGCCAAATCTGCTAAGCAGATCTGATTGTTGGTTTGATCGACTGACTGTGACTATATGTTAGAGGCTGTGAAACATTCTTATTAAACTATTTTAGAATAAGTTACATTTTGGGAGCAAAAGCAGCAACAGCTACATTTGTGATTTTTGTGTTTTGTTTCCTTAAAAACTAAATCTAGACAGTGAAAGAATGAATTAGTTACACTGACTTATAACTATCAGAGGCAATTATTAATTATGGAAGATTTTAGGTGAAAGTTCGACACTTTGGTATCTGGAGGGATGTTTGCATGCTTTCCATATTTTTCTGTAAATGCTTTCGCAGTAAATCTTTATTAAGAGACACGCGGGTGGGGTGAATGCGTTTCTCAGGTGTTCAGAGTGAAAAGCGTAGGTCACGGTGCTCTGACGTTTACGTCATTCCACAACTGGTCCGACCGGTCGAGGAGCGACTCGCTGGCACGTCTCAGATGAAACTCATCCGACAGGCGTGTGCATAAAGACAGATCCGCAGCCAGACGCGAAGTTCTCGGCCGACATCCACCATGGTTCCCCTCTTGTTTGTGGCCGTTGTACTTCTGGGAGCATACGTCCTCCTCACACAGACTCTCTTCAAAAGGGCCAAATGCAAAGGAAACGCCGCGATGTCAGGGAAGACCGTCATCATCACAGGTGAGACCGGCATCAAGCGCAGTTTGTACCAAACAGACCGACTGCTAACGACACCAGCATCAAAAATGACGAGGTGTAGAAAGTGTGCCTACAAACAGCTGCTGTGTGTGCAGCTCGCAGCGTTCAGCGGATTTTCCTTTCATAGGTTTCTTTACTTCCTCTTACGAGGCGATAAGGATGTTGGTGTTTGATTATGATAGCGACAGTGAGTAAAGGTACATAACAAGTTTTGTTAAATCTGCAGATGATGAGCAAAAGAAAAGAAGCCGTTAAATGTATGTTTCCTTCAATATTGCCACGAAAAAGAGGCTTCGAGTACGACGGACTTTCGACGGTACCGACCTACATGTAGATCGGCTTTCAGGAAAAACCTCGTCAAAAATAAGTGAACAGTAAATATGACATTTAAGCCGATTCAGCAGTTATTTCTAAATTCAAGTAAAAATCAGTTTAACACTTGCATCTCTAAACTGGGTTTGTACAGAGAGGGAATTCTCATCTAAACCTGAGCGTCGTCCTCCTCTCTCTTCCCTCTGAGGTCGGGGCCAGTTTTTATGCCACAAATCTGTGCCGATAGCAAAATCGGGATTTGCACAAATGTGATTGCTGCAATGAAAGAATTAAAGATGCGTTTTTCTTTGTTTTTGTGCTTTTTACTTTGGACGGGAGTGAAGTTTACAACAAAGGTGGAAGTGAAAATCTAGAATTCTTGTTTGCAATTTAGACAGGTTTCTACTAGCCTTCAGATAACACCACATTAAACACTTGCATGGATGATAGTTCTTGTTTGTGATGGTTTGGGTAGATGTTGCTTATTCTTTTCCTGCTCTTACTGTAGGAGGAAATACGGGCATTGGTAAAGCCACGGCTTTGCATCTGGCCAGGAAAGGAGCCAGAGTGATCCTGGCCTGCCGAAACAGGAACAAAGCTGCAGCTGCCATTGCAGAAATAGAAACGGTGAGAAGAACACACTGATGCATTGGCCACAATTTCCTCATGCTGTATGAAAGTTAATCCAAAGTTTCTCAGAAAGGAGCACTGACATTTAAAACAATAACTTGTGCAGTCGTCAGCAGGGAGTGGAGGCTTGTTACACAACGTCCTATCATGCTGTAACTGGCTGATGTGTGCTTTAGGTAATTAAAGCAGCTGAGAAAAAGAAGACAAGCTAAAGTAGTATGTGGATATGACTGTTTATTTATATTCATTCAGTAAGTACAATATGACAATTTTAAAGGACTGAAGCTGTGAAAGGAGTTAACCTTTTAAAGGAGGAGCTGACAGAGAGCACAAAACGATGCACACAGAACTTTAACGGGATTTACATGATCCTGCTGAAACGAGCTGAAGCGTTCACTTCTTTCATTGATGGTAATGTTTGAGCTGTTGCTTTAAGGAAAAAACAGTAAAAAGGGATTGAAGTGAAACACTGAAGTGCAAGTTAAATGTAACCTTCACTGAATCACAATGATCTTCTTCCAGCAAACGGGAAGTACAGACGTGATCTACGTGCACTTGGACCTAGCCAGTCTGAAGTCTGTCCGCAGCTTCGCCGAAACATTCCTGAAAACGGAGTCCAGGCTGGATTTGCTCATCAACAATGCTGGTACACACACTACTACACAACACCACAATGTCTACTTAGTTGCAAGTACGAGGTCCATACATCCATTTTCATCTAAACCAACCTCTGAGAGCCAGACACCATTAGGAGGAAATTTATTTGTTGAACTTCTCCACTTGGGGTATCAACTAATGATCAAGTCAGAGTGAGCATTCCCGATTTTCCACCTGAGAACTATGGCCTCAGACTTGCTCCTGTTTGTGTTTTCATCACAGCTGTGTGCTGGAGGTTGTTGCTTTATGAAGTTCACAAAACCAGGTCGTTTGTTTAAAAGAAAAAAAAAAAGATTTGAGAGGCTGAAATCAACAAAACCTTAAGCTTCCACTCAGAGAGGGCCTAGAAATTCTGCCCAAAAAAGTATGAACAGGATGGGTGACAAAGGGCAGCTCTGGAGTCTGAAACTCACCATCAAATGACAACAAAGAGACAGAAGTGACCAGAAGCACAAAATAATCACAATCGACTTTGAAAAGACACCGAATAGCCACAAAGACGTCAAACGGCTATGTTGTGCAAAGCAGCCAGATTGGCCTCAAACACAAATTGATGTAAACCACTTGAGAGACAGACAAGTTTATCACAGTTGCCGTATCTGTCAAAAAGACGTGCAAATACAGTTTTTAATGATGAGCAGCAGCAGTGGTGATTTGTCTGTTCTACGGAGACAGAGAAGAATCTAGAGAAAACAAGCTTCAAGAGATCAAGGAAGTACAAAGATTTCAGAAACCATTGTTCCAATATGTCCCCAGGATTGGTGGCAGACGGGCGGACTGAGGACGGATATGGCATCGAGTTCGGGGTGAACCACTTGGGTCACTTCCTGCTGACCAATCTGCTGTTGGAGAGGATGAAGAAGACAGGGGGAGGACGAGTGATCACGCTGTCCTCCATGGCTCATCGCTGGGGACACATTGACTTTAACGTGAGTTTGCAATAATTTAAAGAGAGCTTGGAGATGTAAAGCCATCCTCACTCTGGAACAAGCCTTTTTCCGTCTTTTGGGACTCTTATTTTTAAAAATGCTCTGCTCTAGTATTTCAGTAGTACGACTGAAGAGGTGATCATAATGACATCACAAGTGATGTTGTTGCACGTCTTTCACCTTCACCTGTCTGAACAGCTTATTAACAAGGTTGTTTTTGTATCTTAAGGCTCTGGTTGCAAACAAAGACCTGGGAACTGGCAGATACAGCTGGCAATTTTTCCATGCGTACTGCAACAGCAAACTGTGCAATGTGCTTTTCACCCATGAGCTTGCCAAGAGGCTGAAAGGAACCGATGTCACATGCTACAGTGTCCACCCAGGTAACACACTGGTTTACCTTTAATCAACACTCATTTTAGGCCATATATTACTGTAATTCAAGCTAAATCAACTGTTACTATCAGCATTTTATCCAAACTGAACACTAAAGGCAGTAAGTATGTGATTGCTCTTTGCCTTCTGCCCTGTAGGTGTTGTCCGGACTGAACTGTCTAGAAATGTCGGCCTGTGGCAGAAGATTTTCATCCAGCCTGTGGCCTGGCTGCTGTTCCTGGACCCAGAGATGGGAGCTCAGACCACACTGCACTGTGCCCTGCAGGAGGGAATCGAACCTCTGAGCGGGAAGTACTTCTCCTGCTGTGAGGCACAGGAAGTGTCCGCTCATGCCCGAGATGACAAGGTGGCCCTGAAATTGTGGGAGGTCAGCGAGAAACTCTGTGGACTGGGATAGATTTATTCACCTCGCTATAAACAGGTTGTCGAGTCCATGAGCGATGAGCTGTCATTCTGTCCTTTTAACAGTATCGGTGATACGGTGCTATATGAACATCTAGAACTGCTGTTCAGCACTTTTTTTTCTGAAATTTAAACATCATTTCTGGTGTTGAATTGGTGTTGTTGCAGTGCCATCAGCAGGATGGAAGCTGGGAATAATCATGTTCACAAGTGTCTTTTTTTTTTTTTAATATGGTGTGTTTGTTGGGCGCTGCTGCATATTTGGTATGTTACTGTTCTGTCACCTGTTTGTGAGACAATAGCAACACGTTTTAATAGTTTCGTCATATTTTTTTTTAAATAATTTTTTATTTTGTATTTTTATGTAAATATTTTTGAGTTCTTTGTACATTGTGTTTATACTGAGGTCCTTACTGAAGTTTGCCTTAATAAAAAATGTCGACTAGAATCTGTCCTCTTGGAATACATACCAACCGTCCCGATTTTTCCGGGAGAATCACAAATTTCAGTGCCCCTCTGAAAAACCATATCCCAGAATTCAAAGCACTGCTCAGCAAGTTCCAGTTTCCAACAATGGCGGCAGCTAGCTAGTTTTAATGTTACTCTTATTATTCTTTCTGGGTCGCAAAATAAACTTTAAACATATTTCCAGGCGAAAATGTAGCTGTGTAAACCTCAAATATCTGCGCCGACGAGAACGGCAAACCCCCGCGGTTCTTTGCTGCTCAGGTTAAACAGGAAAAGTCACTCAGATAAGCTAAAATGTTAGTGTTTGGCTTTTTTCAGTGTTTTATTTGTTCGTGAGTAAATCTGTTTGGCTGAGATGACTGGATTAAATAAAACTTTATTAAGCCCTCAGGAGGAATAAACGTCAAACAGAAAACTGATTAAACAGAAGCGTGCGATGGTCGAGAGTTTAAGCCAGCGTCCGGGTATACTTTAGATAGCAAGGAGCAGACGGCAGAGTTTCACTCCACCGAGAGAGCTCGTGAAGTAATTCTGACAATTTCATAGTCATTCACTTCCAGCCTACCCGGCTTTCAGAGGACCCGCCCACTTAGACCGCGAAGACCTCAGGTGGACGCAGTCTCTGAATTTGGAGACCCGCGCTGTTTCCAGGCGGACAATAATAACGGTGACATTTAACTTATTTTATCTGTTAAATAAACATTGTAAAAGTTTTTTGTATATATAAAAAAACATCCGTTTGGCTGTCTCCCTGATTCTGAGTTCTCAAGGTTGGAAGTGTGCCTCTTTTCATGGGACCAGAAGTTTGTTTTTCCTTTACCAGCCAGAATGTAAGTCTGGCTGTGACATTTTATTCATTTGTGGCTTAGAGTGGTCACATGTAAATTTCCTTATACACAGTAGATCATGTACAGCACATTACTGTGTGCAATCTTGACTTTGTTATTATACCAGTAACTTGCTGTTTATGGGTGGTGTATTTTTTAGAAAAGATTATTCGGGGTCACCTGTGAAAACAGCAGGTGCATTCTGCTGTCTGATGTACGCGTTCCTCACCTGGCCCATCACCTGACTGACGTCACTCCATGTCTCTCACTTGAGTTATGACCTCGTCCACACATTTGATCTTGTGTTGATGTCATTGTTAGTGTTGTTGTTTTTTTGGGGGGCGGGGCTTCAGGCCCAAAAACCTGTCACATGAGAATCTGTGATCTCAGGTGTTCAGGTGCCAGCTGCTTTTAAGACATCGTGGACGCACAGAAGGCTCTCCTATCTGGCCCTCTGTCTGAGCCTGGGTGGGGTGTCTCTGCAGCTCTGCCTCAGATTTGTGTGTGTGTGATTACTGAATGGCTCAAGGAATGTTTTTGGTGTGTAGCAGCAGAACTGGTTCTTTTGTGTCCGTGTGTGGCATGATATCCAAGTAACTGAGTCATACACCTGCACCTTACTTACACATGTTGTATGCAGAGGACCTCACCTGCACTGTAACCTGGGCTATCACCTCCTTACTGATGTCATTACATCCTGTATAATAAATATAATAACATTGATCCTGTGTTTCAGGCCCCAGTGGGAAACGGACTCTCATCATACCTTCTTCCAAAACAGTTCAGTTACAAGCTGGTAATGTCATCGGTATAGAAACAAGAAGTAGTGCAGAGAGAGAGTTTGTTGGCAACAGCAGAATCATGTCTCATTACACTCCAGGTTTCTCCTTGGGCAGCATTATGCACTCGATGGATATTCTAATAATAAGCCCTGCTTCTTCCCAGCTTGAGCCCCTTTTGCCTTCAGAACCATCTTCATTTATCGTGGCATAGATTCAACCATGTGATGTAAAGATTTGGGTCTACGCTGACATATGTTGCCCCTTTCCACTGTAGCCCAAAGGTGCTCCACTGGATTGAAATCTGGTGACTGTGGAAGTGGCGTGGCAGTGAGTTCACTCTATTCAAATAGAGTGAACTCACTGCCACGTAACCAGTTTGACGGGATCTGATCTTTGTAATATGGTGTGTTTTTCTGCTGGAGGCAGCTGTCAGACGGCAGGTACACTGCAGTGATAAAGAGGTGGACATGGTCAGCACCAACATTCACACCATGCTCAGTAAAATGGAGCAAAGCCTCTGATTCCCTGTTTAAAAGTTCTACTTTTACTAGTTGCTATTTAGTCTTTCTTCACATTTTTAATGGCATAAAAGTTCGAGCTTTTGGCTCAGTGATAATAACAGGTTGAGGCCAAAGCTAAATTTTGATTTAGACAAAAGTCCTGAAATCTGTTATGATCGTTCTTCACAGCGTCGTGGAAACATGTAAAATAATCTAAGTAAAAGCTGAAGTGACAAAGTGTGCACAGCCGCTGTCACAACAACACTAGTGCTACTGGTTGGTGTGATCAAAGCTCACAATCCAGACTCACAAATGTGAAAACACAGCAGGTGTTCGCGGCCTGCAGCCTTGTGATTGCTGAGCAGCTCTGGGAACACTTTGGTGTTGAACTGGTTCTTTGTTTCAGGATTCCTTTCCATCGATGTGACATGATATCAGATCAGCTGCGTCACAGTCCCGCATACTGCAGAGAACATTCTTCACCTGCACTGGAATCTGGGTCATCACCCTTACAATAATAATGGAGGCAGCTACAGGTGTAGCTACAGTTGCCCTGGGGCAGACTGACAGAGGCGAGGCTGCCATATCGTGCCTCTGGCCATCACCAGTAGGCGGGAGGGTAAAGTGTCTTGCCCAAGGACACAACGACCAGGACAGAGAGCCAGGGGATCGAACCGGCGACCTTCCGGTTACAGATACGCTTCCCAACCCCCTGAGCCACGGTCGCCCAATAGATGCTGCAGCATTGCTTTCATGTCACCTGAGTAAAGTTCACTTGACCCTTTTATTAGGACTTGGTGTCCACCTGCTTCCTACTCTCACTGCATATCACAGCGTTGTGTGTGGACATCACAGTCCACAGAGACTCCTGCCTTCATTTCTCAAACTGTCCATCAAGTTATCGTAAACAGATGTTAAAAACCTTCCATTCTCCCCTGAAAAGTCAATCTTCTATTGATCTTTGATGTACATGCAGTCACGTCTTCAGTCTGTGAAGTAAACAAAACTTCTGTGCTGCTCTGATGTCAGCTCATCGCAGATATCTTTATGAGGTCATATGCTCCCAGCACACCACACCCAGACCACGTCATATCTATGCACACCTTCCCATTAAATATCAGTGCAGTTACAGTAAACAGCAGCACTACTGCTTATTTATACACATATATCCTAACAGAGACACTATCTTCCACATGAGGGGGTTTGGCTGAGACTGTCCAGAAACTGTGCCAGGAGATTTTCACCCTGTTGTTCCTCCATCCACAGAGAACCCTTCAGCCCATGGGGCACCCCATGTTGCAGGCAGGACTCAAACCTCTGAGTGGGTGTTACTGTGCAGGAAGTGTGGGCCTGAAACTCGGAGCATGTTGAAGAGCACAGAAACTCTTTTGGACATGTTGTGCTGCTGCCACCTAGTTTCCTAAGCCTGAAATACCAGGAGCCACTTTTATTTTCAATCCAGTTTAATTTAGCGTCTGTGACAAACAGAAATTGAATTTTTGTTTCTTCTTTGTTTAAATGTTTTTGAAAACATGGAAAGGATGTTCTGTCCGACTGCTTTATATATTTACTGTGTTATTTTCTGCTTTTTATTGTAGAGGAAACAGAATATCAGAGTTTCGCATGTATTCACACTGCAGTGCTTGCTTACTGAAACCTGTCTTATTGAAACAGTCACACTAAATCTGTTTTCTTCAGTATTATTCGTGTTCACATCTGTACAGATGCTGTACCAGTTCAGCACCAAGCACAGAAGTCTTCCTGAAAAGCTGCTCTATGTTCGAAGGTGTTTTTGAGTACTTTTTGATGGTTATCACACAGTACTTTGTAAAATGTCTTGACTCTGGCTTCATGTGTGGAACATCATGAGTCAACTTTTATTTTAGTGCTTTATATGCCACAAACTCTCCCACACCCTCCTATTAATTTTTTAACCACATCTTTCAGACTTATTTCATTAATAATTGAAATGAATAGAAATAATTAATCATCACTTGTGACGGAAGTGACGGACAAGGTAAGCGACTCATGTTGTAACTGACGTCAGACGCCGGAGATTTTGGCGGAAAATTAAAGCGAATGGTAGCTTAGAACTGAACAAACTCCTTTGAGCTTCAGTATTACCAAATACACTTATCAATTGTCTTATAACTAACAATATTTGTCTAAATCCTCTCCAACACCCTGGAGTACAACGGGGATAGTTTAGAGGCTCTCCAAGATTACATCGATCAGTGCTTCCAGGATCTCGTGATGAAGAAGACCCAGAGTGCAGCTTCCCCGGCCAAATCTCAGACGCCGAAAAAATGTCGCCTGGCAGATTTCCCCGGCACAACATTGGCAGCCGGCAAAGATATTGCCGACATACGGGAGTCAATCGACAAGCGATTGTCCAGTTTCGATGCAAGGCTGTCCTTGGTGGAGATTCTTCACCAAGATTCTTCACCGGGAATTTGAATCCCTGGAGTTCAGCCAGCAGCAGGTGGAAACGCTTGCTGCTGAAAATGCCACGCTAAGGGAGTCGGTGAAATGTCTCACAGATAATGTTACCCAGCTCAATAGAGAAAATAAAAAAATAAAAGAAACAGTTATCGATCTACAAGCTCGTAGCATGCGTGATAATCTGGTATTTTCTGGTATTCCAGAAGCCGCTGGAGAGGACGCGGAGACCACGGTGAAAAGCTTCATCAAAACCCACCTGAAGCTGCGGTGAAGAACATCGCCTTTGATAGAGTGCATCGCATCGGCCCCATGCGGGCTGCGGCCGGGAGACCACGTCCTATCGTGGCCAAATTCGGCCACTTCAAACAAAAGGAGCAGGTGAAGGGAATTAAAAGGAACGGACTTCAGCGTGAACGACCAGTTCCCCAAAGAGATCATCCAGAAGGGCTCCCGCGCTGTCATTGCCTCGGACCGGCTCTACGTGGACGGACAGCTTTACCGCGACCCCAACATCACTCCGTGGCTGTATTAACTTCACACCAGATAAGAATCCGCTACACCCTTTCCCTATCCACTCACACTAACTTGCATTAACATCTGGTTAACTTACCGGTATCATATCGCATCTTAAGTGTGTTTGCCAGGTCTCTCTTGGAAATGAGATTTTTAATCTAATGAGAAAGAAATGATTTCACCTCTCATCACAGCTTTCCCTGCTTACAATAGAACAGAAGCTGATGTTTCGGGAGTGTCATTATAGTCCAAATATGAAGTCCACTCTTTTTTAAAATATTTAATAAAGTCTTCATCTTTAAGTAGTGATATATTAAATCTCCAGTTTTTTCTTGGCGTAGTATTATTCTTGTGCATTAGTGTTAAAGATACAGGACCATGATCGCTGACAGCTATAGGGTGAATCTCAGTGTCTGAAATGTCGTTCAGCAGTGAGCTGCTGACCAAAAAATAATCCAGACGAGAGTAAGAGTGATGGACATGTGAGAAAAAAGTATATTCCTTACTGGTGGGGTGAAGGGAGCGCCATGCATCGCGAAGGCCAAAGTCGCTCATATACTGTTTGATTATATTTGTGGACTGCCAATTACGCTGAGTTCCCGCTGTGTTCAGCCTATCCATGTCTTCATTTAGTCCGGGGGTCTGCAACCTTTAACACCAAAGAGCCATTTAGAGCCAGTTTCCACGCAAAAGAAAACACTGGGAGCCGCAAATACTTGTTGACATCTAAAATGAAGATAACACTGTGTATATTGTTTTTTACCTTTATGCTTTGTGTGAACAACTATAGTGTGTTGCTTATGAAATCCATGAAGTGCTACAGAGAAAATGACATTTTATTTATGTAATGAACACATTTTGAGCTCTTAAAGAAACATAACAAAGGAAAGCTGAACTACAATGATCCAGCAAACACAAACTGTTATATCGCCTTTGAGCTTTTGGAGCCTTGACCTGACTTTTAAAAAATAATTGGAAAAAAGCTCTATGCTGCTACAAAATGAAAAAGAGATATTTGCAAAATTCTGCCTAAATATGTATTTTACCAGGTTAAGGTGTGTGGCGGGGCGTGGCCTGCAGCGCTGCTGCAGGGGAGGCGGACGCCGGCTGTATGTGTACAGCAACCATGTGTGAAAAGCGTGTTCATGGAAACATCGTCGGGTCTGCCGTGATATATTTACAATGGGACTTCTGCTCCCGAACCTCTGCGCACAGCGTCTTCAAATCGGGGCTGTACATTCATCTTTATGCAGGACTGTAAGCTGTCGTCTGTGAGGCGTGAGCGGTGTTTGTTTTTAACATAGTTCACGGTGGAGCTGCTGACATAATGTGGATCCGAAGATCCATAACTGGCCTCGATAAATGCACGGCGTTTCGGCGGCTACACCGGCTTCCACGAGTGTGACACTTATTTTGAGCAAAGGAAAAATAATTTAATATAATTTTATTTTTATATTTCAATATCACAATAATCTTCCAATTTAGAACTACAAGTTAAAAAAGAACTAACATAAATAAATTACACTTCAGCTAAATACTTATAATTTATTTTCCCAAACCACCCAGAGCCGCACTACAGGGAGTGCAGAATTATTAGGCAAATGAGTATTTTGTCCACATCATCCTCTTCATGCATGTTGTCTTACTCCAAGCTGTATAGGCTCGAAAGCCTACTACCAATTAAGCATATTAGGTGATGTGCATCTCTGTAATGAGAAGGGGTGTGGTCTAATGACATCAACACCCTATATCAGGTGTGCATAATTATTAGGCAGCGTCCTTTCCTTTGGCAAAATGGGTCAAAAGAAGGACTTGACAGGCTCAGAAAAGTCAAAAATAGTGAGATATCTTGCAGAGGGATGCAGCAGTCTCAAAATTGCAAAGCTTCTGAAGCGTGATCATCGAACAATCAAGCGTTTCATTCAAAATAGTCAACAGGGTCGCAAGAAGCGTGTGGAAAAACCAAGGCGCCAAATAACTGCCCATGAACTGAGAAAAGTCAAGCGTGCAGCTGCCAAGATGCCACTTGCCACCAGTTTGGCCATATTTCAGAGCTGCAACATCACTGGAGTGCCCAAAAGCACAAGGTGTGCAATACTCAGAGACATGGCCAAGGTAAGAAAGGCTGAAAGACGACCACCACTGAACAAGACACACAAGCTGAAACGTCAAGACTGGGCCAAGAAATATCTCAAGACTGGTTTTTCTAAGGTTTTATGGACTGATGAAATGAGAGTGAGTCTTGATGGGCCAGATGGATGGGCCTGTGGCTGGATTGGTAAAGGGCAGAGAGCTCCAGTCCCACTCAGACGCCAGCAAGGTGGAGGTGGAGTACTGGTTTGGGCTGGTATCATCAAAGATGAGCTTGTGGGGCCTTTTCGGGTTGAGGATGGAGTCAAGCTCAACTCCCAGTCCTAGTGCCAGTTTCTGGAAGACACCTTCTTCAAGCAGTGGTACAGGAAGAAGTCTGCATCCTTCAAGAAAAACATGATTTTCATGCAGGACAATGCTCCATCACACGCGTCCAAGTACTCCACAGCGTGGCTGGCAAGAAAGGGTATAAAAGAAGAAAAACTAATGACATGGCCTCCTTGTTCACCTGATCTGAACCCCATTGAGAACCTGTGGTCCATCATCAAATGTGAGATTTACAAGGAGGGAAAACAGTACACCTCTCTGAACAGTGTCTGGGAGGCTGTGGTTGCTGCTGCACGCAATGTTGATGGTGAACAGATCAAAACACTGACAGAATCCATGGATGGCAGGCTTTTGAGTGTCCTTGCAAAGAAAGGTGGCTATATTGGTCGCTGATTTGTTTTTGTTTTGTTTTTGAATGTCAGAAATGTATATTTGTGAATGTGGAGATGTTATATTGGTGTCCCTGGTAAACATAAATAATTGAAATGGGTATATATTTGTGTTTTGTTTGGTTGCCTAATAATTATGCACAGTAATAGTCACCTGCACACACAGATATCCCCCTAAAATAGCTAAAACTAAAAACAAACTAAAAACTACTTCCAAAAACATTCAGCTTTGATATTAATGAGTTTTTTGGGTTCGTTGAGAACATGGTTGTTGTTCAATAATAAAATTATTCCTCAAAAATACAACTTGCCTAATAATTCTGCACTCCCTGTATAAGGACTAAAGAGCCGCATGTGGCTCCGGAGCCGCGGGTTGCCGACCTCTGGGTTACTCCAAGGTTGAGGTCGCCTCCAAGAACAAGTGTGCCATCTAAGTGTTCAGAGAGTGCACTGAAAAAACCGTGAAAGAATGAGGGATCATCAACATTTGGACCATATACACTTGCAATACATAGCTTTTTATCAAGTATAGATAGTTTAATGATTAAGAATCTGCCCTCTGGATCTATAACTGTATCGAGTACCATGAAATTAATATTTTTATGTATTAAAATTGCTACTCCCCTTTGTCTAGAATTATAACAAGCTGAGAACACATTAGGAAACTCAGGTGTTTTAAGTTCATTCGAACCTCTAAGAGGTCTGTGGGTCTCTTGTAATAGGACAACGTCTGCCTGTAGTTTTTTGAGTTGGTTAAATATTTTTAACCTCTTTACTCTGGAGCCAGCTCCATTTATATTCCATGTAATGAACCTCAGTGTACCCATAGATGTTTGTGTATAACTAGGGATGTATGCTGTGTGCGTCGCTTAGCCAGGTGGAGAGAATACGTCACTTGTTCATAAATAAAGAGAAGGAGAGAGAGAAAAAATGTGTGGCGAGATGCTCCCTGAGTCTGACTTTGTGTATGCATAGTTACTAATATGAGTAGGCTTGGCTTAAGTGTGTGTGTGTCCTAAACGACTGTGTGCGCTGTCTGACTGATGTAAATGTGCTGCCGTTGAGCGCATGACTGTGCGTGATTGTGCTGTGCGTATGTGTGGAAATAAAGGATGTTGTTTGTGGATGAGTGTCGAAGCAGTGAAAGAAATAAAGAAAGAAACCAAGGACAAGAGTGAGCAGCATAAAAACAAGAGGGGGAAAAAGAGGGGGAGAAAAACGGAAACTTTCCAATTAAACCGTTGACGGTTGCTTATTACGCACAAGACCACCGTTGTTTACAGCGCTGTCAGCTGCTGTTTTTTCATTTACTTACTTCTGACAAGAAAGCTTCATTTCTGCTGAACAAATTTAAACTTTTTAAAATCATGCAAAATTGCAACACGCTCAGCTGTGTCTGTAATAAAACCGCTGTAACTTTGCTCTGCTTCACTCCAGCAGCATCAGGTAATGTTCAGATGTTGATTAATGGTTTTCTTTCGTTTTTGATCTACTGCAGGATATTTTTAAGGTCATCTGCTATAAAATCCCAGACCAGGAAAGTCACCTTAATGTTTTTCTGTGTTTTATCCTCAGCTACTTTAACACAAAGGCCTCTGCTGTGATGCTTACACCTCTGATGAAGCCTCGCAAGTGTCACCTTTCTTTTTATAGAAATAAAAACATGGAAATGTACTGATGCATGATCAGAATTATAATATTTCTGACTGTCTGAGGCAAAAGTTACCTTATTCGAATCGAATTGAATCAAAATCGAATCGATTCTAGAAATCTGTGACGATACCCAGCCCTACAATAATACAGAGAACTCCCCAAAAATCAAACAAAACCCTGTGAGCAAGCACTGGTGACAGTGGGAAGAAAAAACTCAGACAGAAGGGAGGCTAAGGGAGGGGCGGGGCCGTCTGCTGGGACCAGTTTGGGGAGGGGGGACGGTTGGACTGTTTATGGCTGAAGCTTGATTTTGTTTCTCTGTCTTTGTGTAGTGATTTCACATCTCTTTGTAGTCTTTGTCTCTGCTTAAGTGCTTAGTGTTTTCAATTTGTATTTAAACTGATGTCATCTCAACAAACTGTCTTAGCAGAACTGACTGTTTATTCAGAGTTAAAAACGTCACATCATTCTTTGGTTTAGGACGTTATCATGGACCGAGCAGCCAGGAACACACAGGCACAGATGTAATCTTCAAAATGGGTTTTATTACACCCCAAAAAGGACAAAATGATTACAAAAATTCAAAATGCCAAAAACAAGGTATTTTAAGATCCAAGACCAAAACATAACTCTGCCTGCCCAGATGAGAAACAGCTCCTGTTATATAGCAAATGAATAAACCATTATATACACCAAAGGTGTAAACTACAGAAATAACAGCTAACCATGATTCAAGAAGAGCCCCATCCCCCCTACATGATCACAATAGATGGTTCAGTCCATTTTATTGGCTTCTGCATTTAAACCAGCTCCACCCTCAGCCTCCTCTTTCAGCCAGACCAGGAAGGACTGGAGCGGCAGCCAGCTAACTAAAAAAGAACAGAAATATAATTAATATAGCATATACCATATCAAATAACAAACAAACAGAGTCTATGCCACCATTTGGACTAAAGCTGAGTGCTGTCATGCATTACAGGTAAACAGGTTAACACATGATCACAGAAGCTTTAAAGCACAATGTAAAAATAAAACAAAAAGGTAAAATTAATATTACCCAAGTATTTGAATTGTGTTGCTGCGTGCAGCCATCACAGACGTCATACACCAACAGGGAGAACAGTCTGGTTCCAGTTAAAGTGAAAACGGTTGATCTCCACACAGTCAAACCTCCACTGACTTATGAGGCGTCAGGTTCACTCAGGTTAACTGACAGATCAGAGAGCAGCTTCGTGTTCAGGTGACTGCTAAACTGTGCTGCTCTAAAAGCTGTTTGATCTGAACATGACGACGCCGAAGCTCCCTCCACCCTCTCCCACCATGACTCTGTGTCAGTGTGCTGTTGTTTCAACTCACTGTTCACAACAAATCAAAGAATTTGGAGGCGATTGTTCCCAGACCTGTGTGTCCACCAGTGTTGGGGAGTAACGGAATACATGTGCCGCCGTTACATATTTAAAATACAAAATATGAGTAACTGTATTCTGTTACAGTTACCGTTTAAAAAGGTGGTATTCAGAATACAGTTACTTTGTTGAAATAAATGGATTACACAGCGGTACTTCCCTGTTTCATATTGTGGCGGGTCAGGACTGTTTGGGTTTTGTTGGACAGCTACGTTCTGTTGTTCCAGGCGGCAGCGTTACGGTTGCCATGGTTACAGGGCGACGCACTCTCTCTGGGACTGTGTGTTTCCTGGGTGAGAGAGCGCCTTTTCGTTGTTGTTGTTGTGCTAAGCTATGCCGAGCAGTATGGTTAGCGGCGGCGTGTTTCTGTTGGAAAATAAACGGCTGTGCTCCCTGGACCAAACGACACCTCTGTCTCCTCCTTGTCTGAGCTCGCCACAACATTTTTGGTTATACCCTCAATTTTTGGTAATTCCACGCCGGTGGAAACCCAAACAAAACACGCATTAAGAGGCCCTAATTCCTGTGTCTCAATCTCCCATCTCATAATGACGTGAAGGAATATTTTTAAAACTGATTTTAATATGAAGGCAATAGCAGAGTGTTACAGGCATCGGCCTAAAGCATGTAGCCTGATGGGCAGTGTAGTCCGTGCTGCAGGGAGAATGGACTGCCATACTCGTGATGTGTCTGTGAGCGAGGGAGGGAGAAAAAGGAAAAGTACGAGCTGTCATCGAGCAGAAACGGGAGCTGGAAGCATGTAAATATAATAATAACCACTGCAGCCAAGAAGAGAGCCTGACGAGCCCAGCTGTAAGTAAGCTATTAAGACTCGACTGTACACCGTGTTCGTGTTTTCCTCTGAAACAATAAGTTCCGTTGGAGCAGCCTTTCAACGCCTCTCTCTGTCTCTCGCTAGCAAAGTTGACCCAGACAACAAAGTAAAGCTAGTTTTCAGCTACAAGCCGACACGAACCCGACGTATCAGCCAGAGGTCCTTTTACTACGGTTCAGAGCCGCGGACCTGTTTTATATACGCGCAAATAGTTTTCTGTATGAGATCACTGCAAAAAGTGCAGCTTTACCTAATGTCCACCTACTGTTACTCATTTATATTAAGATTTAAACATCCAGTTGGTGTTGGTGTTGGTATGGAGAGTAACCTTCAGTAATAGTAATAAATCACACAGCAATAGGACATTCATGTAGTTGGAAAACGCACGTAAAACTAGTTACATGGAGTGCTTAGACACAAAACCACAGTGGGACAAAGGGCACAGCCCTTCTATTAACCTCTTAAGTACCCACGCCTGACCCTAAATGCAGTCTCCTCCCTTTTGCCCCCGTATTTACAACAAAATTAAACACACGTTATTTTCAGGTGCATTGAAACAAAATGGGGTTAAGGGTCAGGTCATAATCAAATCAAATCAAATCTCTTTTATTGTCACATCACATGTGCAGGTACACTGGTACAGCACATGCGAGTGAAATTCTTGTGTGCGAGCTTCACAAGCAACAGAGGTGTGCAAAATACAATAACATAAACAGGCAAAATATAAGAATGGCTAAACCTGAGGATTATAACAATAAATATATGTACAAATATAAGAGTGTATGCGCATTACTGAATATGTATACTAAATATTTATGTGTGTGTATGTACATTAAATTAAATTAAATATACAGAGGTTGGAAGTTCGAAATATGCAAAACAAGTGGCATTTATATTAGGGCTGCACGATATTAACAAAACCTGCGATGTGCGATAACTGTGATCAATACTGCAATAACGATATGACTTGAGATAAAATAAATAGCAAAAAAACCCCAAAAAAACCCAAATACATAATTTCCATTTTACTGCAACAGTTTTATTTAGAGAAAGCTGCTGTATTAGCAGAGTAACAACAAGGTGCACTTTAACATTGAAACATTGCCCCCATAAAAACATTTCTGAGGCTTGAATTCTGAAAGACATCCTTCCCGGTCTCTAGAATTAGTTTTAAATAAACTTAAATTATACTGCAAATGATCTCAGTGCAGCTGTTCATCATTTAACCACTCACCAAGCAGTTTGATGTAAGTCAAAACTGGAGAGGAAACTTTACTGTAGCGCTTGCGTAGTTTTCAGCTTGGCTCAGTTCAAACATGTTTCGTACATTTGTGGAATAACAACATGGGAAAAGTAGTTTCGTGAGGGGATGCGGTATCTCCGGTCCACTTTATGTATCAGACTGGTGAAGCCCTCTCTGCTAACTGCATTTATAGGCATCATGTCTTTGTCAAAAAATGTGTAATGGCCTCTGTTATTTCTTTGTAGCGCTTCGACGTTTTCTCATAAGGAGTTCCACTTGAAAAACTCTGATACAGAGACGGCTGTTGGACTGCGGCGCTCTTTGTCTTAACATTAGCGACATTAGCTAGCCCTGTCTTTCTGGAACTCTGTTCTCTGTGGTTGTGTTGAAGATGATGGTGGAGATCAGTCGTGTTTCCTCTGGTGGTTGCCACAAGTGTTCGGCAAGTTTTGCAGAGCACCTGTGTTTGGGGAACGGCGTCTTTATCAAATCCAAAGTACCTCCAAATAAGCGAGGTACTATTTTTTTTATTTTTTTTTAGGCACGAGTTCATAGTCAGTAGCGTTCTCATCATGCGTCAGGCCTTTACAACTCTGACTCGTTGCTGCAGCGTTGTTCGCTCCCCACCTGAGTAGGAGGCGGGCCTCTAATCCATTTGATTGGTTAATGCCGTGAAGGGCTCTATACGACTGGTCAAATGTGTAAAGAGGTTTCTTTGATTGGTAAATTATTTAAAGCACGTGTGTAAACATTTTAAGGTACCCAATTATCACAGTTTATGCTGTCTTTTGCGATGGGCTCATCGCACAGGCTGATATCGCGATGACAATAAATTTTCGATTTATTATGCAGGCCTAATTTATATACAGCATGGAGTGCATGATGTTGAGGTTCTGGTAAGTGAAGGTGAAGTGTCTATGAAGTGTTCAGCAGTCTGATGGCCTGATGGAAAAAGCTGTCTCTCAGTCTGCTGGTTCGGGACCGGATACTGCAGAACCTCCTGATACTGCAGAACCTCCTGATACTGCAGAACCTCCTGATACTGCAGAACCTCCTGATACTGATGAACCTCCTGATACTGATGAACCTCCTGCCTGATGTAAGTAGTCTGAACAGTTTATGGCTGGGGTGACTGGAGTCCTTGATGATCCTCCCCGCTTTCCTCAGGCAGCGCTTCCTGTAGATGTCCTGGAGGGAGGGAAGCTCACCTCCAATTATCCTTTCCGCATACCCCACCACTCTGTGGAGAGCTTTGTGGTTGTAAGCGGTGCTGTTGTTCTCCTTATATGGATTCATGCTTGAACCAGATCAAATGGCAAAATTTGACCTGACCCTGGATCTTTTAAGCAGTTTTTGGGATGGTTGTCATCAAAACACAGCCATAAAGTTGAACCTGCTCATTAGCAGATCCACTCAGCATAAACAAATGAATGAATTCTGTCACCCAACAATGGCATTCCCATAATCAAATAAAATGATAATAAAGCACACAGACCAACAGAGGGAAGCCAAGAAAGACCAGACGGACCCTAACACCAGGAGGACGTTCAGTGACATAAAGGCAGGAACCAGAAATCAAACAACAAAACATTAGGAGGGCACAGCGAGCTGAAATCTCTGAAACCGACTGGCCTTCACTTCCTACGAGACAGAGAAGCTCTTCTACCCCTGTATACGGGAGGAAACAGGACTGGACAACCGTGAATAGGAAGGTTAACAACAAACCTCCAAAACAACTGAATGTGAAACTGCAGAACAGATTTGCTCCACTATCAAAGGACCCTGGATCTATATCGGACAACCATCCATCTAAAAGCAGCGAAATAAGGTCTGAAAATCTGTTGAAAAGTGAAAGGCCACAGGGAAAGCTAAAGGCTAGGCCTGAAACTCTGATTGTGGGTGACTCTGCCGTAAAGGATGTACAAAGGATGTGCGGTAAGAACACTAAAGTCCTCTGCTTTCCTAACGATATGGTCAACAACCTGAAGGAGAGAATTCTTCAAATTGCAGATGAATATCCAACTGTGACAAACATTGTTCTGCATACAGGGTCAAACGATGTGTCCAAACAACAGTCGGAGGTTCTGAAACGGGACTTTACTGGATTATTAAATACTGTAAACTCTCTGAATGCAGCTGTATTCATCAGTGGACCTGTACCGCCGGTCAGAGGAGGAGACGAGAGATTCAGCAGGTTGTTTACACTGAATAAATGGCTTATATCAGCATGTGCTGACCACTCAGTGCATTTTATCGACAACTTTAATATTTTTTGGGAACGCAGGCATCTGTTCAAAGCAAATGGATTAATTTTAACAAGTCAGGGGTGAAACTGTTCACCTCCAACTTGTTTTATTCCATACGTCATCCATCCGTGCTTGGTGCCAAGGCTGAGATAAACGAGGAGTTATCTCATAAAGAGGAACAAACAGTACTCCAAGAACAGACAAAGCCCAGCAGAAACCTTGAGGAGGAGCTCCATTTGCCCCCACCCGGGAAGAGCCTCAGAAAGGAGAGACATCCATGGCATCTGAGGAAGAGCCTCAGAAAGGAGAGACATCTAAGGCAAGAAGAGGGGTCCCTATTTGCCTCCAACTCTCTCAACAACACCAACGACCAGGACAAGGGACCACGACCTTCCCCAGTCCCCCAAACCCCTGACAGGCCATCACCCTCCTCCCCCTCCCTTTCTCCCTCCTCCCCACACCTGAAATTCACTGAGGAGATGATGGAGCGGGTCAATGCTGGGCTCAGATCTACCCCCCGTCCCAATCCCTTTTTGTCCCCCATAAACCCCCCACCAGAGCGGCCAAAGGTTCGCCATCGAGCCCCACCCTCAACAGAGCAATCGAAGTCACATTGCCCAGCCTCGCCCCCCTTAGTTCCTCTTCATGCCCTGTCTCCACAGTCTGATGTGTGATGTGTGAAGGGTCCGGGCTGTGAGGATTATGGCAGTGATGACTTTTCCCAGGAGAAGCTGGGACCCTGTTTACTAGAAGGTTTTAAAATTTCTGTACTTTTAGGTGACAGGAGACATGTGGCCTGGTCAAAACACAGAGAGGTGCACTCTAAAAGATCTTTAAACATAGTAAACATACCTTGTGTGCCACAGACTGCTCCCAAACACGAGGGGACAAGTAATGCCTCTAAAACACTTAAGTTGGCTTTATTAAACATTAGATCTCTAGCTGGGAAAACATTTTTAATTAATGATTTAATCACTGAGCACAGCCTTGATTTTATGTTTTTAACTGAAACTTGGTTGGACCAAAGTAACAGTGGAGCTGTTCTCATCGAGACGACCCCTCCTAACTACAGTTTTATCAGTGAGGCCAGGGTGAGCAGGAGAGGAGGAGGGGTTGCTGTCTTATTTAATGAATCATTTCAATGTAAGCAGCTATCTCCTGGAAGTTTTCAGTCTTTTGAATATGTGGCTTTACAGCTGAAGGCCCCATCCAAAGTTGTGTTTCTTAATGTTTACAGGCCTCCCAAATACTGCACAGACTTTTTTAATGACCTCAGTGAACTGCTGTCTGTGATCTGTGTTGATTTTGACTGTGTAATTATTGTTGGGGATTTTAACATTCATGTGGACAACCCTCAGGACAAAGGGACTAAAGACCTGAGTAACACTCTGGGCAACTTTGGGCTGACTCAGCATGTAACAGAGGCCACACATAATAGAGGACACACTCTTGACCTTCTGATCTCCAAAGGCCTGAGCATTTCAAAGGTTACTGTGTCTGATGTGGGCCTGTCTGATCATTACTGTGTTTTCTTTGAAAGTAAAATCTCAGCCCACACAAATATATCAACAACAGTGATCACAAAACGGTGTATAACTGAACACAGTAGTGCAATTTTTAACCAGGTCTTCCCATTAACACCTGACCTGTCCAGAGGGTCAGTCAATGAGCTCGTCAATAGCTTCAATGCTAACATGTTAAATGTAATGGACACTATTGCTCCCATTAAGGTGAAGGTTATCTCTGGAAGGAAAAAGTCTCCATGGAGAAACTCCACACTGGTGAAAAATGAAAAAAGAGAGTGTAGGAAAGCTGAGCGCAGATGGAGAAAAACAAACCTCCAGGTTCATTATGACATTTATAAAGAGAAACTTCACAATTATAATTTACAACTGAGGAATGCAAGGAGGTCCTACTTCTCTGACATCATCACTAAAAACAGCCATAATGCTCGGGTCTTATTTTCTACAGTTGACAGGCTAACAAACCCTCCTGTGTCAGTGGCAGCTGAACTTCATTCGACCATGGCCTGCAATGACTTTGCCAAATTCTTCACTGAAAAAATCCAAAAAATTAGACAAGCAATTGGTACATCAACAGCAGATCCAGGATATGTACTGTGTCCACCAAAAAACTGTTTAAACACCATGAAACAGTTTCAACCTATTAACAGCAAAGACCTGGAGGACATCTTAGGTGAACTGAACTCCTCCTGCTGTTTAGATGTCCTGCCAACAAGTTTTTTCAAAAAGGTCTCAAAGACTTTAGAGTCAGACCTGTTACAGATCGTCAACTTTTCTTTATTATCAGGTGTGTTTCCAGAATCACTCAAAACTGCTGTAATCAAACCTGTACTGAAAAAGGACAATCTTGACAAGACACAAATGAACAACTACAGGCCGATCTCAAATCTCCAGTTTTTAAGTAAGATCATTGAAAAAGCAGTTTCTCAACAGCTCAGTTACTTCTTAAAACAGAATAACTGCTACGATGCCTTCCAGTCAGGTTTTAGACAGAACCACAGCACTGAAACCGCTCTGACCAAAGTGTTTAATGACATATGTCTGAATACAGACAGTGGAAAAATGTCAGTCCTAGTTTTACTGGATCTCAGTGCAGCATTTGATACAGTTGACCACAACATATTACTCAAACGACTGGAGAACTGGACAGGTCTTTCAGGAACTGTACTAAACTGGTTCAAAACATACGTAGAAAACAGGAAATACTTTGTATCAATAGGTAACTTCACATCTGAGCAGACAAGTATCACATGTGGAGTTCCCCAAGGTTCCATCTTGGGACCCCTTCTGTTTAACATTTACATGCTCCCACTGGCACAGATTATAAACAACAACAAAATAAACTATCACAGCTATGCAGATGACACACAAATATATATCACAATGTCACCAGGAGACCGAGGCCCTGTACAGGCTCTTGGTAAATGCATTGAGGAAATCAATGACTGGTTGTGCCACAATTTTCTCCAGCTAAACAAAAACAAAACTGAGGTAATAGTCTTTGGCGCCAAAGAAAAACGATTACAGGTCACCAGAGAACTTCAATCTATACATCTAAAAACCACAAACCAGGCGAGAAATTTGGGTGTAGTGATGGATGCAGACCTAAACTTAGAAAAACACATTAAGACAATAACAAAGTCAGCTTACTATCACCTCAAGAATATTTCAAGGATAAAAGATCTGATGTCTCAACAGGACCTGGAAAAACTAGTCCATGCATTCATCTTTAGTAGGCTTGATTACTGTAACAGCATCTTTACAGGTCTACCTAAAAAATCAGTCAGACAACTACAGCTCATTCAGAACTCTGCTGCTCGAGTCCTCACTAAGACCAAAAAAGTGGACCACATCAGTCCAGCTCTGAGGTCCTTACACTGGCTGCCTGTCCGTCAGAGGATAGACTTTAAAGTTCTGATGCTGGCCTATAAAGCTCTGAATGGTTTAGGACCAAAATACATCAGTGACCTCCTGACCCAGTATGAACCTTCCAGATCCCTCAGGTCATCTGGATCCGGTCTTTTATCAGTTCCCAGAGTCAGAACCAGACACGGAGAAGCTGCATTCAGCTTTTATGCTCCTTATATCTGGAACAAACTCCCAGAAAGCCTCAGATCAGCTGAAACACTCAGTTTATTTAAATCCAGGTTGAAGACTCACCTGTTCTCAGCTGCATTTGAATAAAGCACCAAATCCACACTTTAAGCTTAAATTTCAAAACTTACATTTAACTACTGATTTTATCTACTGTTCTGATTTTATCTGTTTTGATTTTATATACTGTTGTTTGTTTGTTTGTTAATTAGTTAGTTAGTTTATTTGCTTGTTTTATTCAATTTTAAATCATGCTTTTTATTTGTTCTTGTTTCTAATGTCTCTGTAAAGCACTTTGAATCACCTTGTTGTTGAATTGTGCTATACAAATAAACTTGCCTTGCCTTGCCTAGGAGCTCCTTCTTGGGTTGTAAATGTGAAGGAGGAGAGGCAGAGAGGAAAGCGTTTATAGGCAAGTTTATTTAGATATGCTGTAAAGAAAATGTTACTTTGAATGGGCCAAATCACTAAAAATCACTGGTTTAAATCATAACAGAAGGCAGGTAACAAAACCCACTTATAGCCCGTCCAGACCAGCCTGAGTGTGATCTGCTTAACGCACGCCAGGCCTGCAACTGAAAATCAACTGAAGGATGATGAATGGTGGCTGTAAGGCTGCTGGATTCAGTAAATGAAGGTTGGATAAACATGTCCGCTGCAGTCTGAGAGTGCTGAACATGGTCAGCTGGGGTACACGCTCGTTACAGTGTCATGGCTCACGGTCCACGTCCGAGTGGACTCCTAAAAATAATTATCGATGACAGTTTCCAGTTTGACCTAATGGAAAGACACAAGTTATCCCAGTAGCGGGAGCAGACCAACAGCTGAAACTACTGATCCAAAACAGAAGACTTGTCAGTAGTGATGGGACGTTCTGTATCGAGGCTTCGGAGCGTGTGTCGAGTAATGGAGGGGGCGTTTCCGCGAAGCGCGTATCGAGGCTTGCTTCATTTATGGGAGGAGCTGAAAATGATGACGTCCGAAGCCTCGCTGCCCGGCTGTACCACGTGACTGGTTCATGAAGCGGTTCGAACTTTGCCGCGAGATATGACAGCGATATAAACCCCTCAGACTTCATTCAAAAATGTGGGTGTTTGATGGAGAGTTGTTAGTGAGAGTTTGGAGACCGTATGGAGGTTTATGAGAGTGAGGAGAGAAAGTCAGGAGAGAATGGAGCCAGCTAAGAAGAGGAGGATGTCCTCCCCTGTGTGGGAACATTTTGATCTTATTCCTCCCAACAAGGTATGTAAATTTCTACAGAAGATGTATTTCCATGATACTGATGGTGCAATACAATTTATGTTGAGCTGTCTTGACTTTTGTACAAGGTGAAGTGTTTGCTATGTGCCAGGGAGCTGGGATATAACAACAACACCTCATCCATGCTTAGGCACTACAGAGCTTTGCATGAGAATAAGGGGGACACCGATTGTGGAGCAAGACCAGGTGAGCCATCAAATGCAGTGATAATATAGGATGCAGTAATGTTACTAAATGATATAACAATATTATACAACTGTTATAAGTTACGTGTGTGATATTTATATTTGTGCTTTATCTTTATTGTCTTTCCTCAGGAGAACAATCTCAAATAGATGAAGACCTGGTCAGCATGGTGATTGAGGACTCCCAGCCATTTAGCATTGTGGAGGACAAAGGATTCAAAAGATTTGTTAAATCATTAAATCCCAGCTATGTTCTCCCCACTAAAAAGGTCGTAAAAGCAGTGAAAATTTAGTTTTTACAGAATAAAATGTGAACAGGCAGGACTGAGGCTCAAAGCCTCAGTGTGTAGCTGTCCATACCTCAACATTACAAAAGCACAACTACTGTCCACACCCCAACCACACCTCACCTCACAGTAAATGATCATTTCCATTTCAAGCATTTCCAAATAATCATTTCCCATACTGCCAGTATAAATATACACAGTATACTGCATCACTACAATATAGATGTTTTACACACTCCTTTTGTTGTTGACATTTACAGGCTGTGTGCAAAATGCCACACTCTTCAAATTCATGCCAGCTATTATTTTTACGTCCAGTAGGTGTCCTGCTAGAGCAAATGAAGCTTCATGAAGCTTCGCGTTGGGGTGAACCAATTGGATGAAAAGCTTCAGTGCTTCATGGGGCTTCATCTGCCCATCACTACTTGTCAGGGCTCTGTGTGCAGGCGGATGGAGAGGAGGATCCAAATGCGAGACTCTGAGACTGAATTGAAACTGAGAACCTTAGCTTTACTGGTGATAAACGAAAACATGACCTGACCAATGACACTGAGAACTAAACACACAGGCATAATTCTGAGGGTACGACGAGGAAAACACAGGGCTAATATACACAGGGCGGTAATCAGGGAATGGGCAACAGGAGGGAGACACAGCTGGGAGAAATTGGACTAACGAGACAGGGGGAGCAAAGCTGCACACACCAACATAAGACAGACTTTCACAATAAAACAGGAAATAAGACACAAGGACGCAGACTAAGAAACACAGACGTAACACGGGCAGAACTAAAAGTAAACCAGAATAAGCTGGAACATAGAACATCATCATCACCACAAGCACTAAGAGAATAAGAAAACAACCAAACACACCAAAGTAACTTGAAACGCAGATTCATCATTCAAAAATAAACCAAAACATAACTCAGAATGTCAAACTGACCCAGAACAAGACTTTATCTCCCCAAAACAATTTCTTGATCAGATATCCATACATCAACAAATTTACATCAGGATTAATTTTGGAAAATGTGTCTAAAACAATTATATGTTGAATTGAGTGCTGTGTTTTATCCTGCGGGGACGTCACTCGTTTCAGTAAAAACATTTCAGGTCTGACTGAAATCTGTCATTTCCACCCACGAGGTGAAAGCTTCTCGTTCAGCTCCCTCTTGCCTGCTGCAAACTCTCATTACTCAGCTTCATTTTATCCTGTCAATCTTTCTATTCAAATGATGGAAATTACCTTCATTTTTTCCATTTTGCAGACTGAAATCGAACAGGGCCAGCAGTCAGCAGAAACCACACAGGCATCGACTCTCATTTATAGCTATTATGTTTTTTTAAGGTGTCTGTCGTCACGTTCAGTTTTACTCTGGTGGCTTCAGACGGGAAAAAAGGCTTGAAAGACTCCCTGATCAAACGATTCGCTGAAGACGTGAACGTTGCACAGTTTCATCCCGTTTTTGACAATAGAGGAAACTAGAGTGTGGTTTGATTGCTAAAACAGTGTGCAGTGAACAATGTGTACATTTTATTCAATGTGTGAACAATGGCTAAAGCAAACAAAACAAACAGTTCCTACTGGCCGTCATGTTGTTGTATTTAGATAAAAATAGATACTATACCTTATGTAGACCATATCTAAACAGATGCTGAGCTTCAAAGAAGATCGTTGAGTCAGTAATTAGGCTTAAAAGGGTAGCTGTGCACTCAGACTGGCCTTAGTCTGAGTTTAATGTGAGGATTGTGTGTTGTGTTCATGCTCTGCAGCTGCTCAAACGCTTGAACTTTGGGTGAATGTGATGGGAGTAATGAATACACACACAACACAACACTGTTACATTTGGAGTGTATTTATTTGTATAATAATAATAATAATAATAACAATAATAACCAGTATGCAGTGTAGCATCACTTAGGTGAGAATGTACTGCAGAAAATAATGACAGTTATAAAAATATTTTCTTCGCATGTCCACAGAGACTTGATGGTAGCTTTTAAAACTTTATTGCCCACTCCTCTTCCAAAAATCCAAACATATACAACACCAGCAAAAGCACCTCTGAGGAAGTTAACGAGGACGTGCTTTTCCCCTGCAAAGTCGACAGGAGACGCTTTGTCCAGCAGAGATTATTCGAAATGTAAGGTCTGGGCTGGAAAAAGAACCAGTGTCGTACGTATCAGAGCCTGAGTTTACCTGCCTACCTGCTGCCTGAGTTTAGAACATGTGACCAATTCCTGCAGAAATAAAATCTTTAAAGTAATAAAAAGGTTTTAGTTTAGCGTTTAAATTCCAGTGTTTTTATGTTTATTTTTGCTGTTTTTTAGTCTTATTTTATGTTATTCCTCAGAAAAATAACCAACAATAATACTTTCTATTGCTTCAACTATCATATTCATCAATATTACCCTGACCATTCTACCATAAGGTCTTTTAAAATGTTTCATGTGATATTAATTATTATGACACCATGGGTAGTTCAAATGCAAAAGTTATTGATTTACTTTATAATAGCCCAAATATTTTATGATTGAGCAGTAGAGTGGCAGGGAGGGAGAGAGGGCTGACCCACTGTGAGTGACTCAGGGTGGAGTCAGACCTGGGCCCAGGGAGCTATACTGACACCCAGGCCAGGGTTTCATAATACTTCAACTTGTTAGTGCAGACTGCACCAAAGTAGAGAGAAACAAAGCTACAGCATCGTCTGCATACAAGAACAAACAGTTTGCAGGGTAACTGTTATTAACCTCTGTCTCTCTTCCACAGCATGTCTTTATCCTGTCTTCCTTCTCTCACCCCAACCAATCACAGCAGATGGCCCCGCCCCTCCCTGAGCCTGGTTGTGCTGGAGGTTTCTTCCTGTTAAAAGGGAGTTTTTCCTTCCCACTGTCGCCAAAGTGCTTGCTCATAGGGGCTCATATGATTGTTGGGTTTTTCTCTGTATCTATTATTGTACGATCTACCTTACAATATAAAGCGCCTTGAGGCGACTGCTGTTGTGATTTGGCGCTGTATAAATAAAATTGAATAGAATTGAACTAAAGAGTGGAAATGGATCAGAAATAGTATGTTCACCCACACGTCTGCTGAATAAATAAAGAGAGATAAATGGAACTGAATGCGGGAATGTGGGTTACTGTGGATCGAGCCTTTTGTCATTTGCACATCTGGACCTGAACTTGGACCAACAACAAGTCTGAAGGCACGAAGGGGAGAAAAACTGCAAAGTCGAGTCCTTTATCGTGTATGTGAGTCACATACAGAGCTGTGTGAGCTGTGAATAAGTGACTCCATTGTTTCTCTCTTATACAGCTGTTCTTTTGTTATATCTTTAAATTAAGTCTTCATTTCAAGAGTGGCCTTTTCATCCTGAAACATGAGCTAACAGTGCAAACAGCAAACAAATCAATCAGGGCATGGCCAGATGAACGCTTTGGTGCACTTCTGTGGCTGCCAACATAAAAATCTGGTCAAACAAGGAAAACAGGGTGGCTGATCTACAGTTCAGGAGAATGTGATAATATCCAAACGTAACATAAAGAGAAAATGTCATCCAAGGAAAATATAGAGGCTTCACATAATGTGCAAAAAAAATCATAAACTTCAAGAACATAAATGTAGTAAATGTGGTGTTGGGATAGTTTTCCCTTCATTGGCTGCTGACTGGTTCTTTACTGTTCTTTATAGGGCGATCGTGCCTCAAAGAGTTGGCAGTTCCTCTTGTAACCGGAAGGTTGTCGGTTCGAGCCCCGGCTCGGACAGTCTCGGTTGTTGTGTCCTTGGGCGAGACAGAGGGGCCGATGGTGCGATATGGCAGCCTCGCTTCTGTCAGTCTGCCCCAGGGCAGCTGTGGCTACACCTGTAGCTGCCTCCACCAGTGTGTGAATGTGAGAGTGAATAGTGGAATTGTAAAGCGCTTTGAGGGCCCCGAAAAGCGCTATATAAATGCAATCTATTATTAATATTACTTTTCAATGAATGTGATTCCTGTGCAGACTAAGTCACGTGTCCATGTTTACTGAAGTATTGCTCTAAAACTGTGACAGTGACTGAAAAGATCTGACATGTACGTCGAAACTCAGAAACTACAGTTTTTTATTCATTTATTTTTATGACAAGTGTAAATGTTTCCTTTCATTTGTTGAGCGTATGGTGAAGTGTAACATAATAATATATATTTGTATAAATGATCTATTTTTGATTAAATGAGGCTTCTTTCTGTAAAAAGGTTGTAGAGTCATGAAAACTGTTCAATATATGTGAAAACAAAATACAGAAACCTACTGGTGTTCTTCAGAGGCAACCACCCATTTCCAGCTAATGTGATAATAATGTAGCAGAGGAAAACTAATACCCAGAGGAGCTGAAATAATAATCTGATCATCAGCTGCAGCAGAAAAACACAGAAGGAAAAAGTCACCAGGGAATCCGGGGAAAGCCCATTCGTGCACAAAAGAGTCAAAGTTGTGAAAGAAAGTTCTTAAAACAAAAAAAAGACATTTTAATCATTATGTAAAAACCAAAATGTATAATTTAAACTCCAAATGGTTAAATTAAGCCAGATTTTACAAATACGTAAGAAAGGGGAAAAAATAAAAGTTGTACCTACAGACCCACAGAAATTCAGTCAGGACCTAATGAGATGAATTATGATCCATTAAACCCAAACTGCCGCCTACAATAGAGAGATGACACCCATGGAGAGAGGCAGTCCATGATTTACCCTCCCCGCGGGGCGCAGCAGCCCATCCCAGCTGTCTTTGTTATCCATTTATTTATTTTTAATCATGCTCATTTGTAATCCAGTATTTTTCTTTTCTGTAGCAGAACGAGGGGATGGTAACAAAATCAAAATAAGTCAAAATAAAGACAAAAATAAACAAACGGTAAATGATGGCTTATTTCAGTGTTCCTCTATGCTAACTGTGGAGCCATTTTTCTTGGCAGAAATGGGCTTCCATACATACACATATGAGCAGAGACGATGAATCAGGAATCATAGGTGTGCACGTGTGTTTAACCCTCTCCAGGCAGGCGTTGCCGATTTGCAACAGTTAAAAACCAACAACCTGATTACCCCACATACATATTTTATGAGTTTCTTTACCACTGCAGGACTTGGTTGTGCATTAGCAACAAAAAACTTAATTTGAGCCTGAGAGGGTTAATAATTATGAATCTCTTGTGCTTTTCTAATAGATGCTTCGACCTGTTCACCCACGATGTCAGTTTCTTTAGGATACAAAAATGCTTTACAGTTTAAAATCTTCTTTAATACTTTTTTATAGATTTAATAGAAATCTCAAAACCCAAAGAAAAATTCAGTTAAAACCCCCACACATGTTAAAAACAACAAAATAAAAACAGCCTCCCCTCCCCAACACCATTTTTAAACTATCGTAGGAACAACAGAGGATTTGATTTGACATACTGTTCTTGTTTTATTTGTTGGAAATCTTTATCTAATTTTGTAGTTTAAGGTAACTGTTGGTCTCAGGTAGCATTAAAGTCTTCGGCTCCTACCAGAAACTCTTATTTTGGAATACTAAAATGGTTCTGAAACGCCAACGCTTGAATCCCACTGAAACAGGGATGAGAACTGTCCAAAACAGGTGTCATCATATCGTCAGGTGATGGTCACGTGTTGGTCTTTTATTTATGTGGTTAAATAAATCAGGTGTCCTGTATCCACAGTCAGTTTCCTTGTCCATGGCTTCTTTAGTGGTGCCTTTTTAAAATGCCATTCAGCATGGCTCAGGTTTTGACAAAATCCAACATCTGCACGAAAAGAAAAAGAAATAAAGTGTTTCTCTGCATAATCAAACCGGAGGACGTTTTATGTTCACTCCAGTCAGTAAGACAGAAAGATGTTTGACTCTTCGTTTCTGTGACGAAGGCTGGCGGGCCGTGGCTCAGCGAACGTTCCCTCTGTGAATCTGAAGGCACTTGATG
Organism: Astatotilapia calliptera; assembly: GCF_964374335.1. Lineage (NCBI taxonomy): Eukaryota > Metazoa > Chordata > Actinopteri > Cichliformes > Cichlidae > Astatotilapia > Astatotilapia calliptera. The sequence goes on from NC_137440.1 coordinate 206,258, forward strand.
GCAGATGCTGACCTCTCCTCCTTGGTCCGCCACAGACAGACAAATGTCAAAGTAGGCTCTGAAAGTACGTTTTTTATTTTTAAATGCCATTTGCTTGGTCCACCCGCCCACCGAAAGCATAAAAAGATAAGCGAGAGATGACTGTCGGTCCATCTCACAGTACAGTACTGCTGATGTGCTAAGGGGGAGAATGGATTTATGGGGACGTGGATGATGAGAGGGAAAGGTGGGACAGGGGGAAGGCTGACATTCAAGCTGTGCATGTCCTCTCTCCTAACACTGACTTTGCCTGAAAGTTTAAAGAGCTTCGCTGTAGAAAACTGGATGTCAGTCTGGAAACAGAGACATAAGCTGCATCTGCTGATGGGACAACCTGACTGTGATGGGAAACTCTGCATGACCACGTGAAACCTTCGGGGCAGGATGTCGTCAGGGGCAGTACTAAGCTGTAGGTTACCTGTGTTTAGCTCTCAGGGCTCGAGTAAAAGCAGAACAGCAGCCCGTGCAGTAAAGACTGCAACTGTTCTGTCACACATGGAGTGGTTGACTGTACATCAGTTATTTCTACTTTAAAGGCTCATTTTGTAATGAATGAATAACTGTGGGCAGCAGTTCAGTGGGTGTCCTGCAGTGTGTCCAGATGTGTGCTTTGTTTCTTATTTCTCTTTAGCTACCCCACCATTTATTCCAGATGTTTGTCCTTTTCTCCGATTGCCACCATCAATAATGTGCTCCTAACGACTCACCCAGATGGTCCACTGATGTTTGCAAGCCGGGCCTAACTGAACTTTGATCTTTTTAACACAAAACATAAACTTTACTGCTGACAGCTTTATCATTTTGGAAACTTTTACACAGGAATTTGATGACGTATCTTTAAGACAGCAAACTCTTTAAAAACAGGCATCCACGGATTCTTCACCCTAATCCACATTAGGATGTCTAACCAACGAGTGATTCTGATCCTGGACTACCTAAAGACTTTTAGAGCGTGCATCATTTGTTGGTTGCTCCATAATGAGATGGTTAACATCAGACATGTGAAAGATCCCTGACTCAAGACCAGGAGGAAGGACGGGGAAGGGTCAGGAAGTGCCAAATCAAATATCAGGATCGGCTGATTGATGTGGATTTGCTGTGACGACGCCACACAAATAGTTTGTTTTCTTTCTTTTTGGTTCCTCTTTCTTCTTCTGCACACATGCTTGCTGCTAAATGCCAACATTTCCCAGCAGTGCCTCTCAGACCTTCTGGCTTCACGTGTCTGAAATCTATGCTGGAAAACGACTTGTGTTTGTAATGCTGGATTTGCACTAATAACCAGGGCCTTCTGGCAGGATGGGAACATAATTCAAAGTGTGATCTGCCTATAAACATGACATGCTCCTTTATTCATGCAGAGTGATACCCATTAATGATACCAGCACAGGTCCCCATGGCACAGTTTACACAAGTGCCAAAAATAAGGAGCGGCAATCGTGGCTCAAGAGTTGGGCGTTCGCCTTGTAATCGGAAGGTTGCCGGTTCGAGCCCCGGCTCCGACAGTCTCGGTCGTTGTGTCCTTGGGCAAGACACTTCACCCGTTACCTACTGGTGGTGGTCAGAGGGCCCGGTGGCGCCAGTGTCCGGCAGCCTCGCCTCTGTCAGTGCGCCCCAGGGTGGCTGTGGCTACAATGTAGCTGCCATCACCAATGGGTAGATGACTGGATGTGTAAAGTGTTTTCTAGTCCTTAGGGACGAGTAAAGCGCTATATAAATACAGACCATTTACCATTTTACCAATAAGGAGAGAAGAAGAAAATTCATACTTAAACTTCTGGTTCTGCTTTGAAATGATCTGATAAAAGACGTTTAAGCTAAGTCCTTTTGCTCATCAGCAGCCACAGGTGGTACTGCATCAAAAAAACATATTCAAAGAAAATGCTGCTTTGAAATAAAGCTGTAACTTGAACAAAGCTACACCTGAGGAATGTCTTTGGGGGTTAAAATGCCAAACAGGTAACTGTCACCTCCCTACTGCGTGTGCACGGAAGACACGTAAGAAAAATCAACTGTTTATCTCATCGATGTCAAACCAAACAAAGTCCAGCAGCCATCAGAGAGATAAACAGCCGATCTTATTAATTTAATTCTAAATAAAGCTGTCTTATTTACTAAATGAATGCTTTTCCTGGAACACGTCGAGAAATATGGTCACTAATCAGACAATACTGCTGTGGCTTGAAGGTTCTTCAACGTCAGAGCTTGTTGCGCAGCAGTTTCCCCCTGCTTCCAGTCTCTAAGCTCAGCTACTGCAAACACGTCTTGGACTGAAGCTGCTCTGTCAGAAACAGATCGCTGTGACTCGAGAGAGAAGACGAGCCCAATAAAATAAATCTGGCACCTTCAAACTCAACTCTCATGTCACCAAACCATCGTATGGCCTCATGCTTTAGCTATCTCGTCTCTGACTGTATCTTTGGTAGCAGAGGGATGGAGTGGGGTTAAATGTTGGGAATGATGGAGCAGGAATAGGTGGGCAAAGAGTCAAAGGTCGCAATGTCCGACAGAGAGGAGGGGTCACCTCTGCTGGCCAATCAGAGCCAGAATCAGAGTGATGCAGTGCTGCCATATATGTGGCGATGAGGGTGGGGCGAGCGACCTTAGATCTGTGTGGAAAAAAGAAAGAGAGCGAGTATGAATGACTCACAGGGTAAAGACTGCCATGTTTAAATAAAACATTTAAATCAAGTTTAAGCTGCATTTAACCCTTAAAGACCTACCATAGAACCAAGTCCTCCAGAGCTTATAGTATATTTTACATGCTGTGGAGCCATTTTTGGGAGCATTTCAAGTTGCTATACATCAATACAACCATTACAGCCTAAATTTTAATAATATGTATGTATTAAGTGCATAGAAATTACATAAATTGCAAAAAAGTGCAATAAACTCCAAAAACTTTTAAATCGTTTTTGCTTTTTTAACATATATTTCTAGTTAGAGAAATTTAAGAGGCTTATCCCTCAAAACTGTAAATACAAAAAATAGCACAAAATAGTTTCCCACCACAGGAAATTTATTTTGAGTGTCTTCATAGTTTTATTTTTGAAATACACCAATTTTTATACACTGCAGGAAAAACGAAAATAAATATTATAATGCAAATTTGCAAAAAAGCAGCATATGCATCAAAATAAACTATTTCCAGCAGTGCAATATGAGTCCTAAGCATCCCAGAAACGACTCAGGAAGTCATAAAGTCAAACATAACTTTTAAAAACACCAGTATAGGCTCATAAGCCCCTGATGGTAAAAAACTACATTTCCACAAAATGATGTCACTTCCGGTTTCAGGCAGGACATGAAGGACATGCGATAGTTCGCGCTGATGGATGTAGGAAGTGTTACAAACAGCTGATCGGATCGGCAAAGTTTCTGGAATATTATGTTTTTGTTGCTGCAAGTGCTTTTTATGCAGTTTTTGCAAAGCTGTATGTGGAAGGAAACCGTGACCTAGGACAAGCTGATGGCATCAGATGTAAGTACAACTCCTCCGGTTTCATATGTAAAAAAATGATTGCGCTAGCTCACGTGGTTGCAGTGCTACCAGCATCTAAAAATAGTTATGCAAAACGGAGCGTGCCCACTCCGACCGGCTTTAAAGGGTTAAGCGGTGTGAAGCACAGCTGCAGGTGTGCGTGTGAAAGCAGAACTCTGACAAAAACATTTAATGATGTATCAAAATGTGGACTTTTACATTCCTCTGTTTATCAGGACTTCATCTTATCACACAACGGCTACACGGTGCACTGCGCTACTGCAAACACAGACTTAGAGCATAAGTGATTACAAAACAACAACAATCCTTTCACAGCGATTTCACCAAGTTGTAGCTTCACTTGGACGATACATGCTGTAGATGTCTGAGTCGACACTTTGGGCCATTTTCGGTCAGTGAAATAAACTTAAGTTTAAAAAGGAGGCTATTGTTCGAAGGCTCTGAGCATCTTTCATGTTTACAGAACTCAGAAACAAAAAGTATTCAAAACAAGTCCTGGAGGTCTCAGAAAGGAACTGAGTGTGTGTTTGAAGGAGCCATAACAGCTTTGCATCAAGGGCATACTCACTGTTGGGAGGGGGGTCTTTACATTCTCCCTCCTCAATAGCGACATCATCGATGGCAATATCTCCCTCAATACCAGAGCCTCGCACGCCCTCGATCACCATCTGCAGAGACACAGTGACAGGAAGCTCAGAGGAGGTTTGAGAGGAAGTAACTGTGGTTTCTAGAAGACTAGTTGTATATAGTACAGTGGATATACACGGTATCTGTTATATCTGTGGCTGCCATTCCAGGTCGCAGGTTGAGTTTCTTAACCCTCAGATGAGGAAATCTCCAGGTTTTCTCTCAGATTTAGTTAGCAGGCTTCCAGACTCTGTCAATTTAACCTGCTTGCTGACAGGCTTCCTCTCAGACTCTTTCCCTCCTGCTGCACATGAACCAGCTGACTGATACTTTCATTTCCTTGTTAATTAAGCTCAGAACTCGTCAATATATAAGGACAGAGAAAGCAGTTGTGTCAGCTCAGAGTGAAATAGTCTCCTCCTGATGATTTTCATGTATTTAAAGCGATTTCATAAAAGCAGCTGCAGGCAGTCTGACTGTGCTCTGAACATGACGTGTTTTCACAGATTCAGCCATTAAACATTTTTAAAGTACAGAACTTCCCCATACTTTCTGTTCAAGATCGCCTACACCTGTCTCAGTGACAGCAGTGACTCTGCCTGCTATCAAGTATAACAGGCTCCACAGGATAGGCAAACCACATCTGGGCACTTCCATGGTGGTACAGATCCAAAGCAGATGGGGATCAAGAATTCAGACTGGATCAGCCCTGGATCTGTTTATTTCCCAGCTCATTACTTCTATTTTGGATCTATTCACAGTGGCTTATGTTGCCTTAGCACAATATGTAATAGTAATGAATTGCTTCTTTATATTTCTTACGTGGTTCATAGTCCCAACACTATAATAAAACATCTAGCTGGCCAACATATAGACAGCTCTATAAAAGTTTCCCACGATCCCTCAGGACTTCCAGGCCATACTCGGCACAGATGTTCCTGTATACTACGTCAGCCACTTGGTTATGTCGATCCAAGTATGCCCTGCCTGCTAGCATCTTGGTAAATGGACTGACTCTTATGGAGCGCTTTTCTACTCTCCCAGAGTACTCAAAGCACTCTACACAACATGCCACATTCACCCAGTCACTTTCTTCTAACTAACATGCAAACACATTCATTCTGCAACTTTGGGCCAGATACTAACCCCCAAGTTGGTCTCCTCTTTTTTACCCATTGCTGTGATGAATCGTGTTAGGAACTTTGTCTCCAGTCACATACATACTTGACTCTAGTATAGCTGTTGACTGCTGTAACTGATCAGTGTTCTTCTTAAGCTCTGCAGAGCATGCTTTCTGGAGCAGTGCTGCTGCTGTGGCGTGGTGTCTACAGAAGGGCTCTCTGCTCTACAGCTGCTAGTTGTTATGTTGGGTGGTGTGCAGTAAAGAGTCTGTGGATTGGTGTGGTCTGTACCTGAAAGGCTGTAGTTGGGTGGATCTTGACCTTGGCTTGACGCCAGCGGTCTCCTTGGTTACCGGTGAGACTCCAGACCAGGGTATCTGTGACCGCTTGACCTTTCTGACGCAGGAAAACGTTCAGAGCTCCTACAAGACATGAAGCAGCGCTGTTCAACGTTATTTTTATTCATCACGTGGTGTACTTGTGACACGTGGATTTCTGCTTCACTCTCACCTATATGTTTCCCATACATGTGATAATAAAACGCAAAGCAGTAGGTGGGGTTGTTGCTGACAGAGGAGCTTTTGGAGTTGAATGTCGGGGACAACAGTCTGGCTGTGTCGTCCTCCAGCCTTGGCCTTGATGTCTCTATGTACATGTAGAAACCTGACAGATCACAAAAACAGGAGTCGGGGTCAGAGGTCAGGTAAAGGGCTTACAAACTAAACAACTAACTCTAACGCTGCCACCCAGTAACATGACACCTGACTTTTTTTATCAAGTTGGTCATACGACATGTTAGTTAGAGCAACAGCAGAGCAAACACTTTGTGAATCAGTCAACATCAAATGCAAAAAAATTCCCCAAGCAACAAGCATGTTGCTTCATGCTATACAGGAAAATGAAAATAAATACATTCAAAAATCTTTAAAAGTAACCTTTCACATGGTCAACATTATATTATTAAACGAGTTGAAATATAAGTTTAGAAAATTACACTATTACATAGCCAACACAATTACAAAGAATGTTAACTGAAACTCTGCTTATATATACAATATATGCTATATATATAAAGAATTTTAATTCATGGCATTGCAATAGTGACCTGTGCATAAATGTGCATATGCTTGTAGCGATACATATGCATTTGTTAAATGTGAGAGTAAAAAGATTTCAGATATATTGTTTTTAAATTTATTGTTTAAGTCCTTTTGTTTTCACTGTGAAACTTTGACTTCTTAAGAAATGTACACACACAAATATTTCAATTTTCCTGTATTACTTCTCTTTCACATTTCAGGCACTTATTGTTATTTTACTTTTAACTGTTTAATGTTACTGAAATTGCTTTGTAAGTGGTTTTATAGACGCAGAGAATGCTAAAAGTTGGGATACAGGAGAAATACTGTACACTGAGACACTTATCCCTGTTTTGGAAGAATCACCTAACCAACACGGAGGATAAAGGAACAGTTAAAGAGATGAAGGAACAGTTAGAGAGATGAAGGAACAGTTAGAGAGAGATAAAGGAACAGTTAGAGAGATGAAGGAACAGTTAGAGAGATGAAGGAACAGTTAGAGAGCGATAAAGGAACAGTTAAAGAGATGAAGGAACAGTTAGAGAGAGATAAAGGAACAGTTAGAGAGATGAAGGAACAGTTAGAGAGAGATAAAGGAACGGTTAGAGAGATAAAGGAACAGTTAGAGAGAGATAAAGGAACAGTTAAAGAGATGAAGGAACAGTTAGAGAGATGAAGGAACAGCTAGAGAGATAAAGGAACACTAAGAGAGATGAAAGAATAGTTAGAGAGATGAGGGAACACTAAGAGAGATGAAGGAATAGTTAGAGAGATGAAGGAACAGTTAGAGAGATGAAGGAACAGTTAGAGAGATGAAGGAACAGCAAGAAAGAAGAAAATGAGCACCGCAGGGCAAACTCTCCAGGAAATTTCCTTTGACCTCTGCAGCTGTCCAGGGAACTGAACGTACAACCTTGCCTCACTTTCTTTCCCATTGATCTGCACAGATGCGTTCTTGAGGCAGCAACTGTAAAGAGTGATGTCACAGTCCTGCTGCAGTTACAGCAGTGCAAGCAAATCCACCCCGGGCTCATCCAGCATGGAAACAATCGGAACAAATTAAACTGTACATGAGTGTGGAGAGACGCGGCCGTGTTTACACAGTTTACCCCAAGGGCTCGCTTTAATGAGATTCTGCTGCAGACTGAGATCCTACAAAGGAAACGAGCCACAGAAAAGGAAGAGATTTTCTAGAAGAAAATGAAAAGGAGAAAAAAACAAAGAGCCGCTGTCACATGTCAGCTGTGTGCTCTCACTTCTTTTAACCTTTGTTTACTCAGGGATTAAACTCTGAGCACGCACAGCTATTTTTATTTTTCCACGTTGTACTGTTAATCCACTTTAAGCTGCCAACTGCTGCCAGGAACATTTTATTTAAACCTTATTTAAATCTTAACAGGCAGGATGTGAGTACCTAATGCATGTTAATATATGCATTTACAACAGATTTCAGAAATGAGGGCAACACTACTCACTGTTGATAAAGGTGTGCACAGTGGGATTCAACACAGTATGAATTTAAATATAAATTTCATTACAAATGACAATATCAGCTTCATACTTTGCGTAATCTCTAAACTGTTTGTCTACATAAATAAAAGGGTTGGAGGAAAGTCAGTCTCATTCAGTCTGCTGCAGTATGAATCCTTGTCTGCAGAGATACTTTGTCTTGATCGTAACTTTGTATTGTATTTGTATATATATATATAACATTTTAATATTCTCATCCTGATTGACAAACATTATTTTCACTTGTGAGAACTTGCTGTGAGTGTCATGAACCGAAGTTCCGAGCGCAGGCAGGACCCAGTAGCAGAACACACACACTAGGGTAGGAGCGAATAAAGAAAGTAATTTTTATTGCAACTAAAGGTGTCCCGTGAGGGTAGCCAGAAAAACAACGTATGAAACCAGAAGAAACCGAGGGACCGCACAGGGAACGCCGAGAGCGGGGCTGTGAGAGGGGTGATAGCCGGGCCGAGTGAACCAGAGGGGGGTGGAGCTCCAAAAGGGGTCGAGACGGCGAAGCTGATGGTGAACCAAATCTCAGGCGGACAGGTGGACAGGTGGACAGGCAGGTGGCTCGAAAACAAAAACACGCCGAGTTGTGATCGCTGAGAGGCGACTATGGACTGGCGTGGAGCAGCAGGTAGGGCAGGATTAAATAGTCCACCTGGTGATCGCCTGGGATGGGATGCAGGTGTGGGGTTAGCAGCCACGCTCGTGGGCGTGGACATCCCAGCAGCACCCCGGACACTGGGCCGCGGACCATGACAGTACCCCCCCTCAAGGGTCGCCCCCAGGCGACCGGCCGGGACCCCGCCTGCGGAGAGAAGCACGGAAAGCAGAGAGGAGACGAGGGTCCAGAATGAAGGAGCGCGGGACCCAGAGGCGGTCCTCGGGGCCGTACCCCACCCAATCCACAAGATACTGCCAGCCGCGCCCGCGCCGGCGCGCATCCAGGATCCGCCGGACCGCATAGGCCGGATGGCCGCCGACGAGCCGGGCGGGAGGAGGGGGCTCAGAAGGAGGGCACAGGGGGCTGAGGCGGACCGGCTTAAGTTGAGATACATGGAACGTGGGATGCACACGCCGAGAGGCCGGAAGCCGGAGCCTGACTGCCACCGGGTTGATGACTCGGTCCACTTCGTACGGCCCGATGAAACGGGGAGCCAGTTTGCGGGACGTGCCCCGGAGCGGGATGTTCCCAGCAGCCAACCAAACCTTCTGTCCCGGCTGGTAGTCAGGGGCTGGGGCGCGGCGACGATCGGCGTAGTGTGCCTGTCGTTCCTTTGCGCGCAGGAGGGCGCGGCGAGCGCAGCGCCACACACGTTGGCAGCGCCGGAGGTGATGAGGGGCCGACGGGACGGAGAGGGACAGGTCCTCTTCCGGGAAGAGCGGAGGCTGATACCCGAGGGACGCTTCGAAAGGAGAGAAGCCGGTGGAGGACGAGGTGTGAGTATTGTGGGCGTACTCCACCCAGGGCAGGTAAGTAACCCAGGAGGAGGGGTTTTGACTGGCTACGCACCTCAGCATAGTCTCCAGCTCCTGATTAAGGCGTTCAGTTTGCCCATTGGATTGCGGGTGGAAACCGGAACTCAAACTGACCTTGGCGCCGAGAATGGAGCAGAAGGACCTCCACACTTGTGAGGTGAACTGGGGACCGCGATCGGAGACAATGTCCAGGGGAATTCCGTGGAGCCTGAAGACTTCCGTGACTAACGCTTGGGCAGTCTCAGCAGCCGAGGGCAGCTTGGCTAGCGGGACGAAGTGGGCGGCCTTAGAAAACCGATCCACAACGGTGAGGATGACACATTTTCCAGAAGAGGTGGGGAGACCGGTAACAAAGTCGAGCGAGATGTGAGACCAGGGCCGGTGGGGAGTAATAAGTGGGTGGAGCTGGCCCATGGGATGTTTCGTGGATGATTTATTACGAGCGCAGACGGCACAGGCAGACACGTAGTCCCTCACGTCCTGTAGTAGCGATTTCCACCAGAAGTGTCTGCTGAGGAGGCGCGCCGTTCTGCTCACGCCCGGGTGGCACGCGAATCGTGCTGTGTGGATCCAGTGGATGACTGCTCCCCGGGCGGCGGCGGGAATGAAGCGCCGTCCTGGCGGTCCAGTCCCTGGGTCAGGGTCCCCCGGGAGCGCTTGGCGAATGGTCTCCTCAATCTCCCAGGTGAGAGCACCCACCACGCAGGAGGCAGGCAGGATGTTGGCGGGGGGGGGACGCCTCGCTGTCAGGGGAATACAGACGGGAGAGCGCATCGGGTTTGATGTTTTGTGACCCGGGACGATAGGAGAGTGTGAAGTTGAAGCGGGCGAAGAATAGGGACCAGCGAGCTTGACGGGGATTTAACCTCTTGGCGGTTCTAAGGTACAGTAGATTTTTATGATCCGTCCATATAACGAAGGGCTGTTCGGTCCCCTCCAGCCAGTGACGCCATTCCTCCAATGCGAGTTTTACCGCTAGGAGTTCCCTGTCGCCGATGTCGTAATTCCTCTCCGCGGGGGTGAGTCGGCGTGAGAAAAAGGCGCACGGCCGGAGTTTGTTCAGGGGCCCAGACCGCTGGGAAAGAACCGCCCCGACTCCCGCATCAGATGCGTCGACCTCAACAACATACTGTTTAGAAGAGTCAGGATGGGTCAGAATGGGTGTGGACGTGAATAATCGCTTCAATTTAGCGAAGGCTGCGTGGGCCTCAGGGGACCATGTGAAAGACACCTTGGGTGAGGTGAGTTGGGTGAGAGGCGCGGCCACCTGGCTGTAGTTTCGAATGAAACGGCGATAAAAATTCGCAAACCCCAAGAAGCTCTGAAGCTTCTTTCGTGTCTCCGGAACCGGCCATTCCAATATTGCTTTGATCTTCACCGGGTCGGTCTTCACCTGCCCACCAGCGAGGATGTAGCCCAAGAAGGAAATGGATGAGGCGTGGAACTCACACTTTTCCGCTTTTACGTACAGTCTATTTTTGAGCAGCCGTTGAAGCACGCTCCTCACATGGATGCGATGGTCCTCGAGCGTCTTGGAGAAAATCAAAATATCATCCAGGTAAACAAAAACAAACACGTTCAGGAAATCCCGTAACACGTCGTTGACTAGGGCTTGAAAAACCGCCGGGGCGTTCGTTAACCCGAACGGCATCACTAGATATTCAAAATGCCCTAGTGGGGTATTGAAGGCGGTCTTCCACTCGTCGCCTTCACGTATCCGTACCAGGTGGTAGGCGTTCCGCAGATCTAGTTTGGTGAAGACAGTAGCTCCCTGGAGTGAGTTAAAAATAGAACTAATGAGTGGGAGGGGATATTTGTTTTTGACGGTGACGTCATTCAGCCCCCTGTAATCGATGCACGGGCGGAGCGTCCCGTCTTTCTTTCCCACGAAGAAAAAACCCGCAGCCACGGGAGAGGATGACGGCCTAATACGTCCTGCAGTTAGCGACTCCTGGATGTAATTCTCCATGGTTTCTCTTTCGGGGCGAGACAGGTTGTATAATCTGCTAGAGGGCAGCGATGCACCCGGGAGCAGATCGATAGCACAGTCATATGGACGGTGAGGCGGGAGTGAGAGCGCCTCATCTTTACTGAACACCTGCTGGAGATCGTGATAGTTGGGGGGCACGGAAGAGAGGTCCGGCGCGGGTGGCGGGGCGGGCCTCCGTTCCGTTGAGGCGGAGGGAACGGCTGACCTCAGGCAGTTCGCCAGACAAAACACACTCCAGCTCGCGATACTTTTTCCGGCCCAATCTATGTGTGGGTTATGTCTCTGTAACCAGGGGTAGCCTAGGATAAGCGGGGTGTCAGGAGCAGGAAAAGTGAAAAAGGACAGCTGCTCTTGGTGGTTACCTGATGTGATTAACCGTACAGGCGTGGTTTGGTGAGTTATGTATGCAAACACTTGGTTGTTTAATGTAGACGCAGGGATGGGCGGTTCGAGTGGAGTAAGAGACACAGCTAGCCTCTTAGCCAGCTTCTCATCCATAAGGTTCTGTTCCGCCCCGGAGTCCACTAACGCGGGGCATGTAAAAGTCTGATTAGAAGTCACGATAGTAACGGACAGTAACAATCGGGGTCTAGTAGTGCTTAGAGTGCTGCCCACCCGTATCCCCGGAATCACCGGTGGGCCGGGTCGTTTGGGCGGACCGGGCAAACAGCGATGCGGTGACCGGGCCTCCCACAGTACAGACATTCTCCAGCCCGAAATCGGCGTTCCCTCTCCTCCGGAGAAAGCCGAGAGCGTCCGATCTGCATGGGTTCAGGCGGGGGCGGCGACGGAGAGCGCGCACACGCAGCTGGGGGCGGGGGCGGAGAAACGCGAAACCCGGGCGCAATACGGAGCCCATAGGCTTAGACCGCCGCTCGGCATCCCTCTCCCGCAAGCGTCTGTCAATCCTACGGGAGAGGGAGGCCAATTCATCAAAGGATCTGGTCTCCTCGTGAAAAGCTAGTTGGTCCTTCATCTGGTCATTTAATGACCGTAAAAAAAACCCACGAAGAGCCGAATCGGGCCAACCCACGGCGACCGCTCGAGTACGGAATTCAACTAGGTACTCCGCAATACTGCGCCGCCCCTGACGGAGCCCCAGCAACTTCTGCGCGGCATCGTCCTCCGATACCGGAGGGGAAAACGTAGCCTGGAACTCCTCCAGGAAGTCATCGTAATCGCAATCACGAATGGGGTGAGAATTTAAGTAGGCTTCAGCCCATGCTAGAGCACGCCCCCGTAACAATCCCACGAAGTGGGAGATCTTAGCAGTATCCGTGGGGAACGCGTGAGGCGTGCGACTGAAAAACAAGGAGCACTGGAAAAGGAACCCCCCACACAGGTCCAGCTCCCCGTGGAAGGGTTCCAGCGGCGGAGGCGACACGCCGCGGTGCACGGGATCGGACGGCCTAGTTTGTAATTTATTCTGAGTGTCACTGAGCTCTTGACAACGGTCTTGGAGAGACTGGAGCTGCTGATCGTGGCGACCGAGGATAGCGCCCTGTTTATTAATAGCGGAGCGGAGTGGATCTGCTGGGTCCATACTGGCCAGTCCGTACTGTCATGAACCGAAGTTCCGAGCGCAGGCAGGACCCAGTAGCAGAACACACACACTAGGGTAGGAGCGAATAAAGAAAGTAATTTTTATTGCAACTAAAGGTGTCCCGTGAGGGTAGCCAGAAAAACAACGTATGAAACCAGAAGAAACCGAGGGACCGCACAGGGAACGCCGAGAGCGGGGCTGTGAGAGGGGTGATAGCCGGGCCGAGTGAACCAGAGGGGGGTGGAGCTCCAAAAGGGGTCGAGACGGCGAAGCTGATGGTGAACCAAATCTCAGGCGGACAGGTGGACAGGTGGACAGGCAGGTGGCTCGAAAACAAAAACACGCCGAGTTGTGATCGCTGCGAGGCGACTACGGACTGGCGTGGAGCAGCAGGTAGGGCAGGATTAAATAGTCCACCTGGTGATCGCCTGGGATGGGATGCAGGTGTGGGGTTAGCAGCCACGCTCGTGGGCGTGGACATCCCAGCAGCACCCCGGACGCCGGGCCGCGGACCATGACAGTGAGACACTCCTTGACCTCTGAGAGCACTGTGAGGCAGCTTCTTTGGCTGATTGGAGTCTTGGTTTTAATTAAAGAAATTCTGTATTTCTAATGACCATGCTTTCTCAATGAACACATCATGATGCATTTTTCTGATCCTGATCAGCTGTATGCAATAATAGTACAATAGTACTCTTCGTAATATCCACCCTTTGCTTTGATTATTGCTTTGCACACTCTTGGCTTTCTCTCCATGAGCTCGTCTTCTGAAATGGTTTCCAACAGTCCTAAAGGAGTTCACAGAGATGCTGAGCACTTGTTGGCCCTTTTGCCTTCACTCTGCGCTCCATCTCATCCAAAACCATCTCCATTGGGTTTAGGTCAGGTGACTGTGGAGGCCATCACTCTCCTTCTTGGTCAAATAGCCCTCACACAGCCTGGAGGTGTGTTTGGGGCCATTGTGCCGTTAAACAATAAATGATTGTCCAACTAAACACAAACCAGATGGGATGGCATGTTGCTGCAGGATGCTGTGGTAGCCATGCTGGGTCAGTGTGCCTTCGGTTTTGAATAAATCTCCAACAGTGTCACCAGCAAAGCACCCCCCCTCCCCCCACACCATCACACCTCCTCCTCCATGCTTCACAGTGCAAACCATGCATGTAGAGACCACCATTCACCTTTTCTGCATAGACCAGTGCAAAGCACAGATTTCCATGATTTGTTTCTTTGCTACATATCCTGCTTCATATATTTCATGTCTTCAGTCTGCATCTACAATGTAGAAAGTAGTAAAAATAAAGAAAAACCATTAAATGAGAAGGTGTGTCCTGGTTTGACTGGTAGTGTAGGCGTAGAGCAGGAGGAAGGGTACAGAGCATTATGTGGGACAAATCATCTGTTTCTGAATGTAAGTTTAAACAGCAGACGGGACTCAGTCACTTCTGGGGAGCTCTGGGTTTGGGGTTTCCCTGCTTTTGCAGCTCTTTGAATCTTTGAATTTTCTGCAAGTGCATTTTTCTCTCAGTGATGCTGTTCCTCTACCTCAGGGCAGAGTCTGATGCCCAGGTGTTGACAGCCAATCCCATTGCATTAGTTAGCCTCTTCTCTCCTGAAGCCGCTCTGGTGATGACCGGTTGTGACTTACAGTCCACATTTCTGCTGTGTCGCTTTTTCTCTGCCAACAAATTGCTACGGGACATCTCAAGTGTTCAGCTTTGGAGATCTCCAACACACTTATTGAGATTCACAGGTGAGTTTGACAGCAAGGCTATAAACACCTCCAGCTCTCCCAACTGGTAATCCAATCTGACTAAAGTGTTCTCCCAGTTATGTGGTGTGACAACAAAACCAACTCTGACGGGCAAAATTTCTTATAGGTCGATGAGACTGTAAACGTGTTACCAGGGAGAACTTGTGATGGTAGTGAGATTTGGAAGCCATGACAGTTTTAGTTCAATGTAAGAAAAACAAACCAAAATAAAACATGTGCCTCAGGTCACTTTTTCTGCAAGGCCACCATATTTAATCAAGTGTCTACACCAAAAAGTCTTTTAAGGGTGAAGAGAGGTCTTCACTGACTCCTGTACCGGAACTCAGCGTGCATACATCAACATTAAAAAAGGGAGACCTAATCTGAGTGGGGGCTAAGCACAGACATGCCAGACCCAAACACATGAGGTCAGCCCTAAGTGAAATTTCTGACATGTCCAGTTTTCTCCTTTGGTGAAGGATCCTGCACATCTCTGATCATTTGTGACAAAAGGACAAGAGTGAAAAAGAAGGTTTACAAGACGGTAGTGTCGAGATTATGATGTATGATGATTCCGACCCGCATGTATTTGCATACATTATAATGCTGACCAATGACTGGAGATAACACGCGGCTGCGGTCACGGACAAACTTGCATGTGTCTGTTCGGGAATGGCAACTGGCTCTGGGCTGTGCAGGGCTCTCTCTTCCGGAAGATGATTGAATAAAGAATTATAAATGTTTTGACCACTCCTGAGTCGGGTTTTCTCGGTTCTATCATGGGGATCAAAGAATCGGGTTTAATACTAGCTAAGATGAGCACTCGGCTGTCGGGGAAACTTGTTTTGTAAAGGTCGTTTAGCTAACCCGTGCAGGTGAATGAATTTACCCTGACTAAAGAAATCAAGAGAAACGCACCGGGCTGCTCAGTGACTAACCACGGTACTTTTATTATGAGTATTATACTGTAAGAGCAACAGGCTGGACTCTGCTTCTGCTCCTGTGCAGAGCTGATTATTAAATATGTGCAAACAGCAGCGTGTTTTCTGTCGCTTTCCACATGCGGAACGAAGTTAACGCCAACTTTTAAAAACCTGGCACTTCAGTAACCCCTCATTAGTCAATAGCTACGGATTAAATAGCAAAGCCCGATACTTATGTACTGAAACCAACTACTTCCGCTTGGCAGCTTAAGTTAAAATGTTACATTTTTCCCCTGATTATTTTTTAGCACTGACTCTGTGTATTTTTTGTTTGTTGCAAATATTCAGGTTACAAAACTGTCCAAATTATTTTTAATGAATTATGTTCACAAAGTCACATGTGCAGTACTCTGTACAGCTTGCATCCTTTAGGACAAATAATTTGAAACGTTAATATTTCTTGTTCAATACTGAGCTGATAACACCTCTGTATGTTGTGACCAGGATGCAGCAGCAGACTGAACCTTGACTGAAACCTGCTCCATCATCTCATCTTTGCAGATGTCCATTTATAAAGCATCAACAACTCAAAGGTAAACATGATGTTAGAAAATGTGTTAGTATATAAGGCCTTTAAAACAAATAAAAAATAAACAGCTGTCGGCAGAACTGTAGGACTGAACAACTTCAGATCCCGAGTGTGTGAGGACAGAGAAGGATCAGCTCTATTTCAGATTTGAGATAAACTTTATATTTCAGTTTGTGATGATTCTGTTTGTGATTACAGGAGCTGTCCTCAGATTCAGACCTCAGCACCACCCAGTGACAGCAGACAGATTATCCTATATCTTCAGTCTTTGTAGTAACTCCAAAATTAACTGAAGAAAACAGTACAAAGGTTAAAGTGTGTGCGTGTTAGTCCCCATAGGGAAATAGTTCCTCTGCATTTAACCCATTCACCCAGTGAAGCAGTGGGCAGCCACCAATGCAGCGCCCGGGGAGCAGTGTGTAGGGACGGTACCTTGCTCAGGGGTACCTCAGAGTAGCCGTTCAGTGGAGTCGAACCCCCGACCCCCGACCTTCCGATCATGGGGCCACCACTCTACCTACTGAGCTATCCCTGCCCCAAGCTATCCCTGCCCCTAAAGTACCACATGTGCTGTAGTGAAAGCTGCAGCTGTTTTATTGATAAATTTAAAGACAAAAGGTCAAAAGGATTAATCACCCCTGTAACTGTGTCACTGTACATCAGCATTAACAGTACCTCAGTTTGGTGTTTCAGAAAACTGCTGATCTCAGACCTGCACAGCTTCTGTTGTAGCTGAATGTACTCAGCTACATGAAGAGCATGTGATGTTTTCTCTGACACAATTAAATAAAACCTGAGTAAACTCAAAGGTTGTTACTTGTATTTGAACTAAAAACTTGATCTGGAATTCTTTTACTGTTTTTGACAATAGTGTGTTATTTATCATAAAGTAATTCAGAGTCATTCATACCAGAGGAACCAGAGAGCACAATATATATTTAACTTTCTACAGGACTTAAAGCTATGACATTATGTAAAAGTCCAGACCCTCGGAGGATTATCTGAGTACTTCTAACATTACACAAAGCAAAGGTCTCCATCAGTGTTCATGAAATGCTGGGTTCATCCTTCTTGTGAGGGAGCTGCTGGTGAAGATCACGAGCCCTGCTTGATCCTGGTGACGAGTTTCAGTCCTCCTGGTGTTTCTGAAATGATGCCTCTCACTGTGGGTCAACAGAACATCTGGCACAGCACAGCTGTGATGAAAGAAATTGAAGAAGTTCTGAAAAAAGTCTTGGAAATGCCCTATATGTGAGAAGCAGATTGTGTATTTTCTTTTGCCAATCAAGATAACTAGAAGTATAATTTTCACCACACAATTACTAACCTTGTCATCTCCTGCACTGTCTGTTCTGGACTCTAGGCTTGTCCCTCCCAGCGCTCATGAGACTGCTTTGCTGCACTGTGGTATGAGGTGCTAACCTGTTGTCAGGTCCGCGGCTCTGAACCGTAGTAAAAGGACCTCTGGCTAATAAGTCGGTTCGTGTCGGGCTCGTAGCTGAAAAATAGCTTTACTTTGTTGTCTGGGTCAACTTTGCTAGCGAGAGACAGAGAGAGGCGTTGAATTACGTCACAGCGACGCGCCGAAGGCTGTCCAAATTCGTAGACTCCTCCGAATGCAGCCGACAAATGCGTCCTCCTTTTCCCCGAATTTGAAGGATGGGTCCGGTCTGTCCTTCATGGCCCACCATATCCCAGAATTCATAGCGCGGCCCAGCCAAGCTCCAGTTTCCGGCAATGGCGGCCGCTTCTAAGTTTTAAAATTACTCTTATTAATCTTTCTGGGTCACAAAATAAACTTTTAACATATTTTCAGGCGAGAAAGTAGCTGTGTAAACATCAAATATCTGCTCGGTTTATCAAGATATCGCATATTTGCAAAAGTGCTTCAACGTTTTCGGAGATGTCTGTTACCCACCAGCTCGATAGCTAGCCGGCCCAGAATTCATTGCACAGAACTTCATTCACGCAACGATGGCGGCACAAAAAGATAAACTGGGAGACGAATACACTTTTAAATGTAAGTATATGAAAATCTGGTGGTACAAAAGTTACATTTTTATAGCGGTTATGTTGTTGTTGCTTGTATGGTGGGTCTCCGGTTTTTCATTGGCGCTTACATTTTTCCCAATCAACCATTTTGTGATATGTTTATAGGCACCAAAGAGCAAACGGCAGACTTCATTAAAACTAGAGGAGAAAACGATTACCTCTTCACCGGGGTAAAAAATTCAGCGACTGTGGGATGGAGGTACACGAATAAATCAATTTACACATCATATTCATCTGAGTACGGTTTCAATAACCCTCATTCTGTGCAGAACCTGCGATGTCCAGACGATATTCCTCTTGTGTTCTGCTGTGAAAACTTTTGGATTTAGGGATTATCATAGTTGTCATGGTTTTCTCTCTTCTCTTATTTTTTTGTGTGCGATCAGGACTATTCCCGAGAAGATGGGCCTGCAAGGGAAAGTCACCCCCAAAAATAAGTGGGACAACTACAAAGTATGTGTGCTGTCAAGAAGATAATTTTTAAGAATGAAATTTAATAAATGTACATTTACTAAAAGTTGCATTGTTTATATTTGTCTGTCATTTCTGATGTCCTCTGCCTTCAGGATTGCAAGTGTCCAGGGTCAGGTGAAGGAGTCAGTGGGAAGCCCACTGCTATATACCTCTATATATGTATATATATACATATATAGAGGTGAAATGCTCTGTTATTACTGCTGGCTGCATTTTCTCCCGCTCTGATAGACCACAGTCAGCATCGTCATTTTTGTTTGTCTCTGACTGGCACTGAAACATCAACACGCTGTGTTTTAACGTTGATTTCAGTTGCTGGTCAAAAACACTGGACCTTCTAGAAATATCTCTTTGACAGCTGGCAGGTTTTAGTGAGTGTTATGAACTAAGATGCAAATTAACAAACAAACTCAACTATGAACTGTCATCACTATTTTCAAAATAATTTATCCAGGGAAAGATGCTAAAGTTATCTTACAATAACTGGACAGTTTGACAGGCGAGCTTACTCCACCTACTTACAAACCCAGTGTCACTGTGACAGTATACAGATAATTCAGTCAGACGCGTCTCTCTGTAATCAGGCTGTGAAAGTCAGTCTGACACTGATGTGCTGCTTTTTCCTGATAACCTGCGTCTGCCTGTGTGGCACAAAGAAATGCCAAACCTCAGTGGAAAATGTGGCATTTAATCAGGTGTTCCACTGATGAAATGACCATATCTTAGGTGTTTGTTCACCCTTGTTGGGAGTTATTCTTTCTGATTCATTTCAGCTGATCCCTGTATAGAAAGCAGAATCAAACTCAGAATCAGAAGACTTTATTTATCCCCGAGGGGCAATTAAGATACAACAGAGCAGCATGACTTTGAAGATAAGGACAGGGCAATAAATACACAGAATATACAGTATATACAGTTTTAAAATTAAAGTGACTGAAAGGTGAATAAATAACTGTAAGTGAGTAAAAGTGAGTAAAGTGTCGGCAGTATAAAAGAGTGTAGTTTATGTTTTTGGTGTGGGAAATGGTCTCATCGGCTGGAGTTAAAAAGCAGAGCTGCTTTGGGGACAAAGGTGGCGCTCCTCCTCCTCTCTGTCCTGCAGGAAATGCAGTGGAGGCGTCGCCCAGAGGGGAGCCATTGAAATGCGTGGTGAAGAATGTGAGAGGGGTCGTTGATGATTTTGGCTGCCTGTCAGGATGTACTTCCTGAGACAACTGGGGAAGTACAGTCTTCCACAGGAGCTGCTGATCCAGTTCTACACTGAGGTCATTGAGCCTGTCCTGTGCTCCTCCATCACAGTCTGGTATGGAGCAGCCACTAAACAGGACAGGAGCAGACTGCAGCGGACTGTACGGGCAGCAGAAAGGATCATCGGTGCCCCCTGCCCTCCATCCAGGATCTGTACCTCTCAAGAACCAGGAAACGGGCAGAGAAAATCATCACAGACCCCTCACACCCTGCACACAGACTTTTTGATCTGCTGCCCTCTGGCAGACGGTACAGAAGCCTGCAGACCAGGGCCACCCGACACAGGAACAGTTTCTTTCCCCTCGCCAGCTCCCTCCTAAACAGTTGACCTGTCACACTGCTCCCACTGCCAGACTGCAACTGCACCTTATGTACATTTTGTAGTATTCATTCCACCTCATTCATTTCTGTATTTTATGTATATAAGTTTAGATTAGTTGTTTATAGTTGGTTTACACAGCTTTGTGTACGTATGTGTAATGTGTATATATAGACACGTGTGTGTGTGTGTGTGTGTGTGTGTGTGTGTGTGTGTGTGTGTGTGTGTGTGTGTGTGTGTGTGTGTGTGTGTGTGTGATTTACATTGCTGTGCTTGAGAGCCGCCATCTACCGGAACCAAATTCCCTGTATGTGTCTGCACATATACTTGGCCAATAAACACTATTCTGATTCTGTCTGAGGGCCTGTTGGCTGAAAACCCGAGCCAGAATTCTGACAGGCCAATGACTGTAGAGCACACTGATGCAGTGTGCTGCAGTCTGTTCCTGGATGAAGGCTGAGGGAGTGGAACCAGCAGGTGATGGAGGTCATGATGCTTTCCAGGAAAGCATATTAAAAAGTCATCATGATGGCTGTGCTGACTCCAAAGGAGTTGAGTTTCCTAAGGAGGTATAGGTGTCGGTGGCACCTCCTGAGAATCTCCTCTGTGTTGGCAGAGAATTTCAGGAGGTTGTCAAAGATGGTTCCCAGGTATTTGTGCTCCTCAACTTCTCCACTGGCTTCCCGTGGATGGTGGTGGTAACTGAAGCAGCCAGATCCCTCTGCTTACTGGAGAAGGTCACCACCATCTCTTTGGTTTTGCTCACGTTCAGTTCAGGTTTGAGCTGTCACACCACTCTACAAACTCCTGAAGAGTGGGCCTGACAGCAGTGACAGGAGAACTGTGTCGTCAGCATATTTAACCAGGTGACAGTTGGGCTGTGTGGATCTGCAGTTAAGCAGGTGGAAGTTTAGTATGGCATCTCATCTGTCCAGATTTATTGTGCTTAAGATTTACACACATGCCCTAAATCGGCATGCATCCCTGCATGACAGCAGTCACTTTAAATGGTTTTTACTCTGCCAACACATGGGGAAGGGTTTGAGTCAAGGGCATGTGAAAAAATGTGATCAAGACTGTTTAAAAGAGAATGCATCACTAATGTTAAGGGATTTCCCAAAGTGTTGTAGGTTAGTCTGCTAGGTTCAGTCCTGTTCCAAGCTGACCGCCTGATTTCTCTTGTTTCTGGAGGTTTTTAATCTTCAGCAACTTCTGCCTCTAATCCATCTCCATCACTCTCCTCTTTTCCATCCGACAGCCCTGTTTGGTACTGCTCCTGAGTTACGTCAATAACTTCTTTCAGAGGTTCTGGATCTATATCAGCACATGAATCATGAACAGATGTCATGGTCCTGAGTCTGAGGACTCAGTGTTTTGTGTTTCCTTATGCTTTTGTTCATTCCGAGTGTGTATTCTGTTGTGATTTTGCCATTTGTTAGGGTTCTGTTCTTTGCCTGCCTGCTCCCACTTCTCTGTGTTCCCTCTGTCTGTCCATGGTGTTATTGTGTCTACTTATGAGTCTGCCTGTCATGTTCAGTGTCCTGTCTGGTTCTCTGTGTCTGTTAGTTTCCTGTTTTATTCTGAAAGTTCATGTCTCATGTCAGTGTGTTCAGTTTTACCTCTCCCCTGTCTCGTTAGCCTTATTGCTCCCAGCTGTGTCTCCCTCCTGTGGCCCATTCCCTGATTACTCCCTGTGTATTTAAGCCCTGTGTTTTCCTGTGCTCTCTGTCGTGTCGTCTGTTTAACGCCGTGTCCGTCTGCATCATTCTGTGTAACCTGGTGTTTAGTCTGCGTCTCTTCGCCATCTTTCATTGTGTATTTTGTACCTCCCCCTGTGCGTGTTTGGTTTAAGTTGAGTTCTTTAGTTTTCCCCAGTTTAGGTTGGTTTACTCCCCGCTCTGCTCCTCCTGTTTTTGTCACCTTATCACCTCTGCAAATAAATATTCACTCGCACCCCAGTCAGTGCCTGCATCTTGGATCCTTTACTCAATTCACCACACGACTGCTGTGCAGCCGTGACAACAGATGAATATTCCTCACTAACAATAACACCTATTTCTTTCATTGGAGGGTCATTTCCACTTGAGCCTTGAAGTGAAACATCACTCTCATCCAGCTCCACGGGTGCAGAATGAAACTCCTCTACTGCAGGGTTTAGACTCGTCTGGGTCCACACTTTGTTCTGACACAGACTCAGTTGCTTTGGGGATTTCACTGACAGTAGTGAAAGCTGGGTAACTGACTTCTTTGTAAACTACTGGAAAGTCATAATCCACAATATCATCATCACCCAGATAACGATAGTCTCCTTCAACTTCAGAAACTGGATTCTCTTTGGAGGTGTTGCCTTTGAGTGTCTCTTTTTCTGGATTTCCATGACTGGGTTCGATTGGCACTGAGCGTGACAGGAACCCACACGGTAGCAGTAAGTCTCTATGCAGTGTCCTCTCAGGCCCATCTGACATGAGTGGAGCAACAACATATACAGCAGAGTCATTGATCTCTTTCAAAACTTTGTAGACCATCTGACTCCATCTGTCAGCTAGTTTGTGTTTCCCTCGTATTCCAACATTCTTGACAAGAACACGATCTCCAACCTCCAAGGTGGATTGTCTCACTTTTAGATCGTATCTTGACTTATTGCGTAGGGCAGCTTTCTCGCTATGTTCCACAGCAAGTATGTAACTTTCCTGCAGGCTTTCTCTGAGCTTCTTCACATATTCACTGTGAGTTACACTGTCCTGCCTGCTCACATTAAGTGCAAAAGCCACATCATTTGGAAGGTTTGGCTGTCTCCCAAACATGAGCTGATAGGGTGAATACCCAGTTGTGTCATTTTTTGTGCAATTGTAGGCGTGAGCCAATGGCTGCACATGATCACGCCATTTTAGTTTGTCCTCTTCTTGGAGTGTTCCAAGCATCCCTAGCAGTGTACAGTTAAACCGTTCTACTGGATTAGTCCATCTTTCAAATCCCATGTGACCTACTGCATCATGAAGACTTTTAAGAGCTACTTCCCTGTACCCCTTCGGGAGCACTAGTTGAAAAAGAGTCTGGCCTTGGCTCACTCGCTTCCGTACATATACATATATATATATATATGTATAGACATTGTCTATTATGGACAACTGATCCTGTACTCTTAACATGAGTTGGACTTCCCTTTCCTCCTTTTGCCTAAGACGATAGGAAAGGCGTTTTCCTGTATGGACAAGGTCTATGACTCTGCTTATTATAGGGTCACGCCTTTGTTCTGCAGCCCAATCTTGTTGGGAGAGGAAGGAGTGCTAGTACCAGTCAGCACGTCGGCTTGAACAAACTTGTCAGGTATCGCACTTGCATCCACTGCCAAACACTCCACCGCAGAAGCTAGGTGGTGGTTTAGCCTTTTGGTGTCAGGAGATGTGGTGCTTCTCGCATACAGCTTTTAGAGCATCCATTGGAAATGTTGCACTGTTTCCCTCTGTAAACTTTGCAATTAATTGCTTTACTCTCTCGTCCTCAGCAGTTGTACTGTCATCAGTTTCAACAGAAACATGCAGCTGTCTTGATAATCCATCCGCATCCTGATTTCTTTTACCGGCTCTGTACTATATGTTGAAATTGATATTCGACAAAGCAGCAAGCCATCGGTGTCCAGTTGTGTCAAGTTTAGCAAACGTTAACACGTAGGTTATTGGGTTATTGTCAGTCATGATGGTAAAGTCAGCTCCATACAAATAATCAGCAAACTTGTCTGTAATTGCTTCAGTGCAAGAAATTCAATTTTGTGAGTGGGATACCTTCTTTCACAGTTTGACAGGCCTCTGCTGGCATAGGCGATGACTCTTAACCGATCTTCTTCTTCCTGGTATAGGGCTGCACCAAGTCCATGTGAACTAGTATCGCTATGTAAATCATAGGGTTTCCTGGGGTCAGCAAACCCAGGCACTGGTGCAGATGTCAACTTATCAAAGAGGGCCTTGAAAACTTCCTCACATAAGGGAGTCCATTTCTCCTTAAAAGGACGGTTCAGGACGCTGTTTGATGGTGATTTGTGGTGTTTCAGCTTCCTGGCAGGGACATAACCAGCTGTCAAATCATTCAATGGCCTTGTAATTTTGGAATAATCTTTGACAAACCTGCGATAATACAGTAGCCGGTGAAGCCTAAAAATGACTTCAGTTCTGACAGGTTTGTGGGTCTGGGCCATGGTGTCAGTGCAGAGATTTTATCAGGATCTGTCTCCACTCCCTGTTCTGAGACCATGTGTCCTAAATGGAGAAGCTCTTCTTCATGTTCCTTCAAAGTATTGGAAAACACTATAAGATCATCAAGAAAAACCAGTACTTCCTTGAGGTTGACTTTGCAGGCTGAACTGGCTTTGGGGCTCGACTAGAAGAGTGGATCTGGGCCCTGCACAGATATTTCTGACACGTCCATTTTAGGCTACAGTTACAATTACAACTTTCTCCTTCCCTGTGAAACTTTGGGAAACTGATGTCAACTTCAGTATACCCAAGATAAGGGACAATTTGGCCTGCAGCACCTTCAACTTCTAACAGATCATTTAATGGCAAAAGAGGATGAGAAGGTAAGTGGGTCAACTGAAATGATGTCGAAATCGTGGTAACCTGAGACCCTGAGTCAATGAGGCAACTATGTGATAGTTCCCCAATCTTAACCTCTGCAAGAGACCTTGATCCGACTAGTCCATTTGGAAGGTGACTTGAAATGGATTCAACATGTTGTTTACTTTGACATCTCTGTTCTGAATTGGGACTCTTGTGAATGTTCTTGGTTCCCATATGTCCCATTAGTGGAACCTGCTCCAGTTTAAAGCTTGACCCTGCTGCTGGGCTTTCCATTCTTCCTGTCTGGCTTTTAGTTCTTTGTACTTTTGATCAACCACAGCCTTGTTTATAGCATTTTCGCAGTTCCTGGCTATATGGCCATCTTCACCGCACCTAAAACAGAACCAAGCCTTAGGCTCAGCTCTCACTGGGGTTTGTGGTGGAACTTGGTGTACCAGAATGTCAACTACAGGTGCAGGTGGCTCTTGTGTTTTTTCCATTGCTATAACGTCACTTTCTTTGCTTTTGAGATGCTTTTGTCGTCAGTTGCAGCTGCAGTTCCACAAACTGCTTCTTTAGACTCTCAGTTTCAGAGATATAGGCCTGCAATACACTTGCACTTGTGTCAGTGTAGTATGGGAAATCAGGGACAGAATGCATATGCACAATAGGTTTTGTCTTAGTAGGTATTAAATCCAGTTCTTTTTATTCTTCAACGGCCAAGAAAGACACGGCTCAAAGTGGTCAAACTCAAAAGATCTTTAATTTTACATTTTCTGGAAAATGGAGACTTAGCACACCCAGCAACGACAGCTCAAGTCTCAGGCAGAAAACAGAAGCCTGATTATTTATATTCTTCCTCTAGACGTCACACACACTTTAAGCTTCGATCAAACACTCTACTTAGTTTCTGCCTGCAGCTCCTCATATTCTGCAAAAACATGCCGTTTCCTGTCAGCCTGTGACCTAGTCAAGTCTGGGCCTCTCGTAAAACAATCTACTCAGCAAATAAGCATTAAGATTGTATATTTAAATCCCAACATAGGCCCAAAATGTCATTGCATCTGGTCAAGTTTAGCATCTGGTGGAGGGGGTTCCCACACGGCCTGAGAGTGAGCATAACCATTTAGATTGGCTATGTGTAGTGACAGAGTCATTTATGATTACATGTTTAACTACTATACGCTGTATCTCTGGTGAGTTAGTTACTTCATCTGTCACCACTGGAAGTTTGGTTGGAGTGGTCTTTAGTTTAACAACTCTACAAGTCTGAGATTTAGCTGAATGGGTGACTCGCTGGGATGTAAGGTGCCGTCTGTGGTGGTACTTTAGTTTTGCTGTCTCTATCAAGGGTGTAGTACTGTGGTCAGAAAAACTGTCAATATCATTTTCATCGCTTGAGTCAGTCAAAACAAGGTCTGGCTTTGGAGTATGATGCAGTGCTGGCGCTTCAATGCGACTAGCCTGCCATTTTACATTCTTGTTGGTCACATTTTCAATCTCAAGGGGAAATTCTGACAGTTTCCCCACAGTCTGGTTGTGCATTCGGGACCCTTAGAATCCTTGTTACCACCCCATACTTCTCCAAGGAAGCAATAATATCAGCATCAGAATCTAGACTAGTAACTCCAGTAATACCGATGGACTGTTTAAGATCCATCTGTCCATCTGTGTTTTAATCACTCCTGGCTGGCTCGCCAGGAAAAGGTACTATGTAACACACAATACTTTACGACTACAGAATGTAGAGAAAGTTAGGATCTTGGGCTCATGTTCTCTAGGAATCGACTAAGAAGCTAATGACACACAGCTAAAAGAACAGTCAACATTTATTTAAACAAAACCATAAACAGTCATTCAACAGTTCCAATAGTCCATATTTGTCAGTCTGTCAGTTCAGTTTCAGTTTCAGAGTTCAGAGTTCTTTTCAGTCTTTTCAGTTCAGGTGTGTGAAGTGTGTGTGTAGTGTTAATGTTAGTGGTACTACCCGGGTAGTGTATTGTTTTGAGATCTCATAAGCTTATCTGTCAAGAAGTAATGCAGTTGTCACTTCTAAGTAGGCTGGAAACCTTCCTGCATCGCAGCTGGGGATCCTGAATCCTGGTTCGCAGCAGGTGGATTTACTGGCCTCGCTCTCACAATTTTAGACTCCGACAAAAAGACTCCTTGTTCGGCCTGTGAGTTTAGGTGGACGGCCTTGTCTTGGTAGGTTTACGGTTGTGCCATACTCCTTCCATTTCTGAATGATGGCTTGAACAGAGCTCCGTGGGATGTTCAAGGCTTGGGAAATCTTTTTGTAGCCTAAGCCTGCTTTAAATTTCTCAATAACTTTATCCCTGACCTGTCTGGTGTGTTCTTTGGACTTCATGGTGTTGTTGCTCCCAATATTCTCTTAGACAACATCTGGAGCCGTCACAGAGCAGCTGTATTTGTACTGACATTAGATTACACACAGGTGCTCTCTGTTTAGTCATTAGCACTCATCAGGCAACGTCTATGGACAACTGACTGCACTCAGACCAAAGGGGGCTGAATAATTACGCACACCCCACTTTGCAGTTATTTATTTGTAAAACATGTTTGGAATCATGTCTGATTTTCGTTCCACTTCTCACGTGTGCACCACTTTGTGTTGGTCTTTCACCTTCATCCATCACGCCATCATCATCATTCCAATAAAACTGATTCATGTTTGTGGCTGTGATGTGACAAGATGTGGGAAAGTTCAAGGGGGCCGAATACTTTTGCAAACCACTGTAAGTAAAGGTTTAATTACAGTCACCATAAAGTCATGTAGCAGGTAGCCCATTAACAGAGACAGATCACAATCTTCTGGGAATGGGATCTAATGGAGATGTTGAATGTCCCAAGCCAAAAAGCAGCAGTGACAAAAAGGACACAAAGGTCTGTCCAAAAAACACCTTCATAGTCTCCAAGAGTTTTTCTGTGGACTGATGAGAGAAAAGTAGAACTTTTGGACGGTTTGTATCCCATTACATCTGACAGAAAACTAACACGCTATTACATAAAAAGGCCAGCTTTCTCCTTTTCCCAGCTGTAGTCCCTACATTTCAAGCCCCAGCTCTCACCCCACATTCCTGACTTTTCTTCTCACCTCCATATGCCTTCCCCCTTCTTCCATTTTTGTATCTGTTTTCTTTTTCAAGTCATTGTTTCCTGACAGTGACAGTCTGGCATAGTGTCAGGCACTCCTTTTCCCTAAACTACACTATGGAAACAAACCATTTTATCCGATGCAGAATAAAACTCTGTAGTGTGTCAATCATGGTGCTCTCATTCAGTCAGTGAGCACTCCTCACACTGCGTTGCTGCTTTTTTATTTGTTCAGGGTGGGCATCGCCTGTCTCTGCAACACATGTTAGCAACGGTTTGGTCCCTGTCGAACAGTTCAATGAAATGATTAACAGTCAGAGTCAGTTTCACACACTGGTGATGGCAGCTACATTGTAGCCACAGCCACCCTGGGGCGCACTGACAGAGGCGAGGCTGCCGGACACTGGCGCCACCGGGCCCTCTGACCACCACCAGTAGACAAACACGGGTGAAGTGTCTTGCCCAAGGACACAACGAACGAGACTGTCCAAGCCGGGGCTCGAACCGGCAACCTTCCGATTACAAGACGAACTGCCAACTCTTGAGCCACGATCGCCCCCATGAAACACAGAGACACTAAACAGATGCACACCCAGAGCAAAGAGATGATTTCATGGTTCTGAAATTTCAGTTTGTTTAAGTCTGGAAAGAACTGAAGTGGGATAGAAAAAGAGATTTCCACTTGCAATGGAACAGATGTTTTCTAACAAGTGAATACAACTTCAGACACCAATATAAAACATACACTGAAACCTTTTTAATATCATTTACAGTCACCAGTTATCCTTATTTTCTCTCACATCCTCCTGAAAACCAGCCTATTGGTTTATGTCCTCTGTAATGGAAATTTGCTTTTGGTCTATTTGAGCTATCCTACTAAGTCCTGATGTATTAAATAGAGGACATCATGGGCTTTCCATTGATATGTCACATGATGGGTGGCTCTTTTAGCTCCAAATATGAAGGAAATCACAAAAAAGTTAAATGGGAAGATTATTTTTTACTTGGTTCTCAGGAGAACATACACCAGTCAAATCTTTTAGAACAGCACAATTTTTCCAGGTTTTTACTGCAGTTCAAGTTGTTACAGTCCAATGAACAGCTTGAAATGGTAGAAAGGAAAGTAGTAAACTGCCAGAAATTACAAAAACAAGGTAGGATTACCCAAAATGGAAAAATAATGTGCATTTATTATTGAATGATAGAAAAAGGCCTTTTTCAGGGAACACAGCATGGGTTAACAGTTTAAAGCTGTTCTGCAGCAATGGAGGTTGATCAAGCCTTGGAAGCTGGTGCTACTAATTCCTACAGGTGTTCCAACCTTTCTGGATTACTTACAGCCCCGTCTGTCTGCATAAAGCAGTGTTGAACACACTGTGGTACCCTCGTCAGCATCAGCTGAACAGTACTGTACTGCAGAAAGCAGTGTGTTGGTACAGAAAAGGTGATTAACAATGGAAGAGAGACGGACCATCATAACACTTATAAATGTCGGTGTGTCCTAGAGAGAAATTACAAAGAAAGTCAAAGTGTCAGTGAGTCCAGTTTCCTTCAGCATCCAAAGGCTGAGAAACCACCTGTGACAGGAAGAGGTCTGCAGAGACACCAGTGAATCAGAGGACAAGTTTCTGAGAGTTAACAGCTGTGTGATGGCGGCTCACAGGACAACAGCTTCAAGCAGCTTAACAGTGCTCGTAGTAAGAAAGTCTTTTTCAGCTGTGAAGAGAAGACTTCAAGCTGCAGGTTTGACAGGATGAGTTGCAGCGAGAAAGCCAGACGTCAGAATAAGACAAAGAGGCTAGTCTGGGCCATGAAACACCGACACTGGACTACTGAAGACTGGAAAAAGGTATTATGGACTGATGGATCAAATGTGAAATCAGCACGGGGCAGCACGGTGGCACGGTGATTAGCACTGTTGCCGCACAGCAAGAAGGTCCAGAGTTCAATTCCACCATCAGGCCGGAGTCTTTCTGTGTGGAGTTTGCATGTTCTCCCCGTGTTTGCGTGGGTTCCCTCCGGGTACTCCGGCTTCCTCCCACCGTCCAAACACATGCAGCTTGTGGGGATAGGTTAATTGGATAATCCAAATTGCCACTAGGTGTGAATGTGCGAGTGAATGTGAGTGTGAATGGTTGTCTGTCCCTGTGTGTTGGCCCTGCGACAGACTGGCGACCTGTCCAGGGTGTACCCCGCCTCTCGCCCTATGACAGCTGGGATAGGCTCCAGCACCCCCGCGACCCTGAAAAGGATAAGCGGATGCGAATGGATGGATCAAATGTGAAATCCTTGGATCTTTGTACGCCGGAAACGTGTTTACCTGAGGAACAACCACGGAGAAGGGTGGAGATGTTGTAGAGTGTCAGAGTACCTGGGTCGTTGACCCAGTGATTTCAGTTTGTTCAGTTTAGTTTGCCACATTAATGTTCTCACTTCCTGTTTTCCCGCGTCAGCTTGTCTCCTATGTCATTAGTCAGATTATGCTCAGCCCTGTACTCACCTGTTTCCAATCATTGTCATCATTCAACCTGTGCATTTAATTCCAGTTCTTTGTCGTGTCATTGATGCGATGTTGTCTTGCCGTCATTCCTGTGCCTTCATCTCATGTTCGGTTTGTCCACTTTTTATAATAAACACGGCTTTCAGTTTGTCACTCCTCAACCAGTCCTGCGTTTGAGTCCTCTTTGCCCTCGCTCCACACCACGACTCCTGACAGAGTCAGAGAAGCCTCGCTGCTACTGCAAAAAGCAGTGAATGCAATGAGCAACAGCAGCATAGGAGGAAGCCAGAAAAGGCTCATGTTTGCATCTCTGACTGATGTGATGTCCACATATGTTGATGCCAGGTCCTAAATGTGCTGAAGCTGGTGACCCCAACACACTGTGTAAACTGATCAAGAAAGCTCGCTCTGTGACCGGTGACTGACTGGTGACCTGTTCAGGAGGTCACTGAATCAGCTGTTATCCATTACTGATAAATCTGACCCACCCAACAGTTCAGCAGCAGAAGGATTCAGCCCCTCTGCAACAATTACACATTTGAATAATACTAATAATAATTATGAATTCAGATTACGACCAAATATGGGCTAAATGAAGTGTAGAAAACCAAACTAAATACATGAATGAAATCTGTACATCTGTGTGTGTCTGTGTGTGTGTGTGTGTGTGTGTGTCTGTGTCTGCGTGTGTGTGTCTGCGTGTGTGTGTTTCTGTGTGTGTGTGTGTGTCTGCGTGTGTGTGTGTGTGTGTGTGTGTTTCTGTGTGTGTCTGCGTGTGTGTGTGTGTCTGCGTGTGTGTGTGTGTGTGTGTGTGTGACTGTGT
>NC_137440.1:240000-290000 GCF_964374335.1 Astatotilapia calliptera
AGAATAGAATAGAATAGAATAGAATAATCCTTTAATTGTCCCACAAGGGGAAATTTGGTTGAAACAGCAGCCAGAAAGACAGATACACAAACAAACAGTACACAGGACACAGAGCAGAAACATTAAGGACAATGGTTACTATAAACAGAGAGTAATGTACAGTTATTAAATTAAATAAAAATAGCTACAGATAAGAGGCAGAGCAGGTTGTAGAGTGAATCGGTTAATTAACTTATTGCAGTTACAGTGCAGATGTAAACATCTGTTTGTTGGGAGTAGTTCTGATTGTGCAGTCTGACAGCTGCAGGGAGGAAGGACCTGCAGAAACGCTCCTTCATGCATCGAGGATGCAGCAGTCTGTCACTGCAGCAGCTCTGCAGTTCAGCAAAAAAATGACTAAGTTACAGACGCTGGCAATAGATGGAGTAGGTAAAGTATTAGAGCTACAGCACAGCAGGCTCAGTTGTACGTTAAATGTAAATGTCACAACGTGAAGCCAAACTCTGAGTAGTCAGTACCATGGTACAAATGCGTTTCACAGTTTCTACACTGTGCTCGCTCACTTTGGAGCATTTGGTGATGCCATGGAGACTTTTCAATCCTTAGAGCATGTGGAGCTTAGAGTTAACACTCGACCAAAACACCATGGAGCTGTGTTTCTCACAGCATATGCACCACAAACTGCCAGAGGCTTGTTAGATGGAACTGGAGGAGTCATTGAATTCCTTGCAGCCAAAGCGAACTGGCTCCAAACCAGTGTTTATTTTCAGTCGTAGTTTTCATCAGCTACCTTTATTTTCGATAACTAAACTAACGCACGAGGACAAAAAAACGTGATGAAATGTTTTGACGCTTTACCGACGAACAGAACAAGATGAAAAAGTTCCCGAGAGATGAGATTCAATCAGAATTATTTAAGTTGTGCAGAGAGGCAGGGCGAGTTTGGAAATGATCCAGTCAGGAGTAATCTCCTCGTGCAGCAAGGGTAGACGTGCACGTTTGATCTGTCACCAACAAACAGGATGGGAAGGTCCTATGCAAAATGTCAGCGCATGGAAGGAAGCGAAAAGTAGACATACGGACACCCGTCACATTTCAAGGAAAATAAGACGCTATATAAACTTTTACCTGTAAAAATATGACCAACTTTTAGTCACAGGAAGCAACTAACTAACAAACAACAATAACCAAAATGCTAAAATAACAGAAGAGCGCTGGAATAACCACGATGTGATCGACCAATGATATTATATGACTTAAAATGTTCAAACTTCCACCTGGACTCTGAGCGCCGCTGGCCAGGTCACGTTTCATAGAAGTTATGATATTAGAATAAATAAATATCAGCTGATTGTAAGCAGCTCAGGTGGGACGCACCTGAAAAGCTTTTCCTGTACTTCCTGCAGGAGCCTACACTCTTTGTATATGGCTAATCCACCTTTAGCTATGTTCCCAGTATAGAAGGCCATTTGGACTGTTTTAAACCCAAGTGCAGCCCAGTGTGTGACTGTGTGTCAGTGTGGGCAGATACTTACTGAGATGTGGGTTAACAGGAGCTGTGAAGGGACAAAAAAGAAGAGGTCAGTCAGAACAGTCCAAAAACACTCAGTGTGAGCAGAACCGTTATGATCCAGGACAGTAACTGTGACACAAACGTGAGAACGGTGTCGTTTCAAACCAAGCTGGACTGCAAACAGCTTTTTAGATCATGACGAAATACAAGACAAAAAACAGGAAGTGACCTTTCAGTGTAAACCTGTTTGATAGCGAGCCCCTCTGTCCTGGACACATTTCATCATGCTAAAGTTATGATATAAGAATAGATTGGATTGTGCGGACCTCGGTGACACGCCCAGGCTGCTTACCCTACAACCCAACCCTGATTCTAACCTATAAAACCCTTGAACACTCAAGCAGCTGTTCGAAAGTGGAAGTAGCCTCGACACACTGAGGTGTGCGCTTGTCCTGTGCTTTGTTACACTGTGGCAGTCTCAATAATATTACCACAGCACTTCAGTGTCTGACCAAATGTAAACCATGCTGGAAATGCTGTTCTTATCCAAACCGTGGGACATCAGGAAATGCTGATCTGACAAGAACCCTGAACCATGGCCAAGGTGTTGTGTTGGGAGGAAATTCATTTACAAACTAATGAAGGATTAGAAAACCTAAATCTACTAAATCACACGCAGTGGAAACAGCTTTTATTACCTAATTGCAGGGTTCAGGGTATCCATTCTTCTCTTAAATCCAGCTTTGACAGATGTCACATGGTGACATGCAGAGCATCATGTGACCCAGCTGAACGTCAGTCTGCAGGCATAAGTATCCTTGGGCAAGATACTGAAACCTGAGCTGCTCTCTGCGGTGTCTGTAGCTCAGGAGGTAGAGAAGGAAGGTTGGTAGTTTGATTCCTGGCCAGTGTTCCCTCTAAGCTGTGCGCGTGCGCAATTGTGCACTGCTGGCACAGAAAATCTGCGTCGTGCACAAAAGAACATCTAACCTAACCTTTTGCAGTGTTAGTCAGTGACTGGCTGCTCCCGTGTGGGATCAGAACGATGCCGCCTTATCCCACAGTCCAGCCAATCACGCGATTCACATTCGTATATAAGCAGCTGATCAACGTGGCTGACAGGCTATGACAGCGTCCTCATGTGCGACACCGGTGTTTTAGCAAAGCGGCTGATGTGGAGTGAAGCCACGTTAATGACAACGTGTACAACCATTGGAGATGTGAGCAGGACAGACGGAACAACTGACGGACAAAGTGTGGACTTTATAGCAGTTTTTAAATTGTGTTGATGAGACACGTAAAACCAGAGTTACGATAAAATATCTGCAATGTTTGTTTTTCTTCCTGAATACTGTCGTTGTTTATATTTACTGCAGGAAGAAAGCCAATGTTATTTTTGACGGTGCCAAACGTTTGGTGGACATCGTGGACATACAGCGCTGCACTGCAGAGTCACACTGCTAGCATCGATGCAGCGATCAGGACGCAGGACACAATGTGACGTAAAAATAAGCATGCAAACTTGCACTAAAAACTCTGCGAAACAGCGAGGTGAAAGGTGAACCGCGTTATAGCGAGGGACCGCTGTAATCTTGAAGGTAAGTCACAACATACCCTTCGTAAATACTAACGTATAGAAACCGTTACCAGCAATCATTCATTTTGTGTGGCTTTTTTCACGGTTTGTTAACATGCTGTGTAGGTGTGTACCTGACTAGCTGATATCGACATAATGGGGAAACATCTGGTTTGACTGTTCTTCACCTGTAGTTTGAATGCTGAACATTGGCCTGTTTGAATCATGAGACCAGTCACTACACAGAGATGTGCTTCTGAGTGTGGACGATGTGTCTTCTGCTGCAGTGATGCAGTTCTGCTTGTGTTGAGTGATGTAAACAGCTGATCGATCTAAACTCTTTAAACGTCAAAATTGATCATTAGATTTTTTATGACATGACAGCGGTGAGTGTTCCCACCTTCTGCTCTTTGTAACTTAACGCCATCTTTACGTTTTCCAGTTTTGGACATGATTGTGGAGGATATATCTTCGCAGTAGCGATTGACCGCAAAGTAAAGCTACCGGAAATGCACAACCCCACATCCGGTCTCAAACCAGGAAGTTAGCATTGTCTCGTGCACAGGGTCTATTGTCCAGTCTACATGCATAAGTGTCCTTGGGCAAGATAAGCAAGTTGCTCTCTGATGTGTTCATGTGTGCATGTTAGATACAAAGCATTTAGGTGGAGGAAAAAGGGCATGTTGCACAAACATGGGGCGATCGTGGCTCAAGAGTCGGGTGCTCGTCTTGTAATCGGAAGGTTGCCGGTTCGAGCCCCGGCTCGGACAGTCTCGGTCGTTGTGTCTTTGGGCGAGACACTTCACCTCCCGCCTACTGGTGTTGGCCAGAGGAGCCGATGGCACGATATCTCAGCCTGGCTTCTGTCAGTCTGCCCCAGGGCAGCTGTGGCTACAACTATAGTTTGCCTTCACCAGTGTGTGAGAGTGAATGAATAGTGGCATTGTATAAATACAATCCATCATTATTATTATTACAAAGTGCAGTTACCATCATGGTTGTGTTTGTGGCACAGAGGTAAAATCGTGATCTGGAGGTGGCAGGATGTTCGCTGACAGTCAAAAGTCCTCATCAGGCAGCAGCCTAGGTCATGTTTACGTGTGCATCAGCGTCTCCTGCTGTGAGCAGGTTGTTTCTCTGTCAGCCTGATTTTACTCCACTCGTGTTTCTGTGTTGACTTTGACTCCTGTCTGCACTTTCCACCAGGATTCCTGTCACACTTCAACTGTTTGCATTTTTAGCTGAAGTGTTAACTTTCCAGCTAAAAGTCTTGTTATCTTAAGTCATTCGACACAGATATAAATTATTATTCAACATTTGAGGCATTTAAGCGGCCCTGTGAAGCCCTCCTCTGTGAGACCGGCCTTCTCATATCAGCTCATGCTTCCTGACATCACTTTACAGGCTGTTTCATCAGTGGCTTAAAACAGAACCAGAGAGAAGGCCAGAGTCGAACAATATCACTGATTAAATACATGTCGGTGTACAGACAAACAGGAAGTGAAAAGAGATGAGTGAAAAAAAACTCATCGGGTGATGGAAAGCCCACCAGCGTCTTCGTTAGACGCTGAAACACCACGGCCAGCTTCATGGAGATCTGAAGCACGGATGTATGGCAGGGATGAGAAGGAAAAGTCCTGTATGACTTAACTGCCTCCATGGCTGCAGCGCATGAAGAGCTACATCTCAGACTCTACAGGCCTCAGTTAGCATGTTAAATGTTGAAGTTCATGACAGTAAAATTCAAAACCCCTTAGCAAGTACAGTTTGCTTGGAAGGCTTCTTTGTTTCTCTAAGAAGAAGATGGCAGCACTGCTTTGGTTTGCCAAGCTGCATCTGAACACACCGTAAGACTTCTGTCATGTCCTGTGGCCATAATGTACATCACCGTATCTGGCAAAAACCAAACACAGCATGTCCCCACAACATCAGGCATGGTGGTGCCACTGGCACCCAGCATGCATCGAGTTGATTGTTGGGTTTTTTCTCTGTTTGCTTTGTATTTTAGGGTTTTACCTTCAATATAAAGCACATGTAACGTTTTGCTGAATTTAGATCATACAGCAGGACGATGATCATGCAGCAAATCTACTAAAGAATACCTGGAAAAAAGAGGTTTGTTACAGACCTCAACCCAGCCTGAAACACTGTCGCGAGCCTTAAGAGAGCTGTGCATGAACGTGAACCTCAGTGATCTGAAGCAGCGTTGCAAACAGCTGTGCGTGTAAATTCCTCCAGAAAGATTTGCGAGGCAGTGTTTGTGTACCTGCTCTTGTTCGGGGATTGAACGATAGAAAACGAGGCAGCCTACCGCTGTATGTGATGATGCGCTCAGTGGAGTCTCCTTCCCCGTAGCGGGTGATGGGTGTCAGGCGGACCAGGTAGGATTCAGGTTTGATGAGTTCAGTTAAGTTGTAGGTCAAGAGCTCCCCCTTCTGGATGGTTCCCTCCATGGGAATCTCCTGCTCCCACCAGCGAGACTGACCCATCTGAAACAAAACGCGGGATTTTCCAACTCATCCAAATAACACATTCATTTCGATTAACTCGACAGATCAGCCTAAACTCAGCACAGCGTGCCAAATGTTCATTTGGTTTTTTAATGGGCAACAACAACAGGAACATTCTGCGTGTTAGCCTGAAGCAGCTACTGTGACTAACTTTACCGTAACACGTGACTGCATGTCGACAAGCAGCAGCTATGCAGAAACTCTAAGCTGAGGCAGAATGAGAAATTGTGGAAGCGTTATTGCCATATTTGTTTCCATGATGCACTAGAGCAGCTGTAACTGAGCACATATTCCACTAAGGCCAGTTTCCTATCACCCAATTTAAATCACATTATGCAGATCTTCACCACAATGCAATGAGATCTTCAGGTTCTCCTTAATCCATGCCTGTCTATGGTGCATGACCAACACCTCATTGTTGCAGGACGTTACAGGAGCTACAATGTTGCAAAGAACAAAACATGTGCTGCAGAAATGTAACATGTATCAGAAGGTCATAGGTCATTTCTGTTCTTCAGTCTGCTTGATATAACACGATTACTAACATGGACTCTTTAATGGCTCATAAACAGGTGACTGATCTGTCACTCTATGGTGCCTCCCACACCACCATCGTGCCTCATTATGTGCAGTCAGTACAGTACAACGAATAAATTAAATATTAATTCTGAATTCTGCTTTGGTGTGATTTTCTGTATGGGAATACTTGAGGCACAAGTGTTTAAATTGTTGTGTCTTGATTTGTGTCATCTCTCAGTTTCCTTCCCCCAAATTAAACATTTTGATATTTCTTCCCCGACTTTGTTTGCCTCCTCATAACTTTTTTCTCCCCATCAGCACTTCCTCCTTTTCTCTGTTTCTCAGCAGCTCTGCAGAATGAAAAGACGAGCCAGTTGCCATGGGAACACATCTTCCTCCTGCTCCTTATTTTATGATGCCAGGCTGCTGCTGCAGGGACCTCAGGTAGAGTTTCAGGAATCTGTGCTGCAGGAACATTTTCCACACGTGTGTGTGTGTGTGCGTGTGTGTGTGTGTGTGTGTGTGTACATACACGTGTGTGTGTGTGTGTGTGTTGTTCTGCCATACCAAGCACACCAAGTCATGTGATCAGTGTGTATTATATGAAGCTGAAAACTAAGGGAGGCAGATCCCTGAAGGTTGATTCTGTTCATCTGGACGTTTCAGTGGGAGAAACGTTTCATCATCATCATCAGGTGACGTCTTCGGTCTCAGCTGACTGCAGGTTTCCAACCTTATAAGCAGGACATTTGCATAATGACTGAAGCCAGCCCACTGAAGGAACAATGTCACGCACAGCCAAAGGAGCTTGCAAAGAAAAGCGTCTGGACTTCTTTAAGTTGCTTGAAGACGTTTCACCTCTCATCCGAGAAGCTTCTTCAGTTCTAAGGTCAAATGGTGGAGAGTCCCAGATATAAACCCAGTGGGAGTTTCCCCCCAGAGAGGGACAAAAGGACCCCTGATGATCCTCTGATCGCCTGAGCCAAGGTGTGAAACTGGGTGTGGGTCCCAATCAGCCAGAGTTTCAGGTGAGCTGGATGACTGAGAACCTTCACAGACACAATGTCATGAACACTGATCAATGAGTCCCATTCACAGAGAGGTGGGGAATGGCTGCAATCACAGCATGTAAGATGGTGACAGATGTACCCTTAGGCCCCTCCTCCATTCAGAGATGGTCTTTCCCTCCTTGACTCCGCCCTCAAACCAGCGTTCCTCCCTGTCCAGGATGTTACATCCTCATCATTGAAAGAGTGTCCACTGGCCTGTAGGTGTAAATAGACTGCAGAGTCCTGGCCTGACGAGGTGGCTCTTCTGTGTTGTGCATCCTCTTAGCCAGAGGTTGTTTGGTTTCCCCGATGTATAAATCCTGGCAATCCTCCTGCACTCAACAGTGTACACTATGTTACTCTGTTTGTGTCGAGGGACCCGATCCTTGGGGTGGACCAGTTTTTGGTGCAGCGTGTTTTGGGGTTTAAAAGCCACAGAGACCCGGTGTTTAGAGAAAATGCATCTCAGCTGCTCCGATAGTCCTGACACGTACAGGATCACTACCAACTTCTGATACATCAGGACATACGGGAGACGTCAACTGTGCTGATGACCTTCTTCATGACCGTCATATTTAGCAGTGCGGCTCAGCTCTGGTCAACACCGGATCGTTGAGTTAACCCTGGTTAGCACGGCCGTGTTTCTCAGTGTTGCTAAACCTCACCAGTGTGGATACCTTTGCCCACATGTGTGTTTCTTTGTGTCGCCAGGGATCGGAGTCACGGTTTGGGAGCACGGGGAAAGTTGGAGCCACAGTCACTACACTCACACTGTGGGATTCAGGGGAATCGCCACGGGAGCCACAGTGCTGGAGATCTGTATATATTTCTGGAACAGTGTTTCTCTGTTAATAAATGCAGCCCTGAGTGTTTATAAGGTCGGCTGAGGCTGACGACGTCACTTAGACGAGTGATGAAACGTTTCTCCCACTGAAAACATCCACAATCAACTTTCAGGGAAAATATTCCCAGAATTTTGAAACCTTCTAAAAACATTAAAAACTGAATGAATGTCCTTTTAATATTTGTTAATCCCTACAGATCACCTGCAATTACAACAATTACACAACCACTGATTTTTAGCAGAGCTTCACTGCAGGTGAAGCCCGACAGAGAGAAAGGAGGAGGAATACTGCCACCTACTCTCTGTCTCTCCCACACTCACTCGTATACACTATGTGGTCAGTCACTGTGGGCTTTACCTCCATGTGACTCTGCAGGGTAAAATCAACTATAGAGAAAACACTGAATGCCCCATAAGATCTAAAAGTCTGTTACAGGCCCCACGAGGACAGAAGAACAGAGAAGCAGAGGCATGTTTCAGTTTGGTTTCCCCATGCTTTAAGCACACTGCTGCAAACTGCATTGTTATGTATTTTAGCACCATGGGAGCATTTACAGGATATTGTTTTATAGTGATATTATACAGGAAAACTGTTACTCAATAAGGCCCATTTACTAGTTGTTTTTCTCTTTCTCTGTGACCCAAGAATTGATGTGTAAGAATCACAGGCTGGTACCTCAAGGTTGAAAACACCACAGAGATCACTCCCTTACTCCCATCCTCCCTTCTTTATCTCTTAGAGAAAGGTTTGTTAAAGGCCAGGTGGTTTGTTTCAGAATTCACTAATGAAAGAACTCTGTATTCTATGTCTAGGAGTGTATTTCGCTGGGATAATCATAAATTGTAGCTGAACTGATAAACTATACAAAGGATACTTCTCTGCTCAGAGGGCAGGAAGGCGCTTCCTTATTTGGTCTGTACCGGTTTGAACTGAGAATCTGCTGACACACGAACCTTTTTCCTCTATATAAACTGTTGTCTGATGAATAAACTTTGAGTTGGTTTGGGAAGGCAACCTGAAGCAGTCTGTTTCCTTGTTCTCCCAAGCTACTCCCGGCACTGTAACTAACACGCTGAATGGCATATTTGACTATTACTTGAGAATATTCCTTTGAGTTCTATAGGTTATGGACAATCTCTGCTGATAGGTGCCCACGCCTCGGAGGAAACCCGATCCACGGATGACCCGGGACGGAGTTTCTTACATGCATGGCACTTTGTGATGTTCTTAATGGAGCAAGAACACCAAGAGAACACATGCAGGAACAACGAGGTATAGAAACAACAACTTTTTAGTTGACATCTATCAGTTAACGTGACTATCAGTCCATCCATTTTCTTAATGCCATTTTAACTGGGATCGCAGAGGGCTGGAGTCTTGCCCACAAGAGGCTGGGAGAGAGGTTGCCGGTCCACCAAAGGACTAACACAGAGGACATATACGCTTGCATCCATATTCATCCTGCAGCCAATGCGGAACCTAGCACGCGCGTCTTTGATCTATGGGAAGAAGCTGGAGTAGCTTGAGGAGAACCCATATGGGGTAACATGCAAACTCCACACAGAGAAGCCAAAGGCAGGTTCAAACCCAGGACTCTGGCTGCAAGGTGTCAGTGCTAGCTGCTACACCACCTGTTTGCAAAGCTAACTAGTAAATGGTAAATGGCCTGTATTTGTATAGCGCCTTTACTAGTCCCTAAGGACCCCAAAGTGCTTTACACCCATTCACACACTGTTGATGGCAGCTACATTGTAGCCACAGCTGCCCTGGGGCGCACTGACAGAGGCGAGGCTGCCGGACACTGGCGCCACCGGGCCCTCTGACCACCACCAGTAGGCAACGGGTGAAGCGTCTTGTCTTGTCTAGTACATCACCATATTTATTTATTTTTGGTAACATGGTAAACTGGTTCTCATACAGTGCTTTTCTATTTTACTGGCGCACTGAAGGTGCTTAATATTTGACTTGTATCAAACACATAAGACAGTATATGAAGATGATCCTGACACCACGACATCGGACATTGTGGAAGTTAATGTTGTTATTCCAGAGTGGGATTGGGAACAACGTACATGAATCTAGAACAGTAACACAAAGGCAGACACGAGTTTGTGGAGTTGTAGTTTTCTTATTTCTCATGACAACTTAAAGTTCCTAATTTAAGCATGTTTTTCTTTGCAAGCTATAATTTCACACTGGTTGTTTTCCTTTAATCACAAAGCTGCTTCGAAGCACAGCTATTAGAATAGTTAGAGTCTGTCTACTAACTATGCTAACACCCCTCGTATGCATGGCTAGTTTCAGGGGTGGTTTAAAAAGCTGCGGTGCACTCAGTTCATTTCAGAATCAAGTGCAAAAAACAGGCAAAAGGCTTTTTCAGTAAATTAGTGTCCGATTGAAACATCTCCTCCCACCTCACATGTGGTCACCGTGCTCTTTGTAAATACAGCCTGGGGGAAGTCAGCAAATCAGTCCTCAGTGGTTACAACAGACTTTTTCAATTAAATATTTCTAACTTCATAACTCACTTCACAGTTATGGATTATAAGCAAGTCTCATAATCCATAACTGTAAAGTCTAACGTGCATATAGATGGATTTTAGACATTTCAAAGACCCTTATAAACTCTGGAAAACCTCCCCTGAGTTCGGACAAACAAAATGCAAATGAAGACATTTGTGGGGACGACTGATTGCTGCATTCAAATAACAAACCTGCTGCACTGACCTGCCTTATGCCGAGTCTGTAGGCCAGGATTCGATCCACAGCGTTCGGCTCCATCTGAGTCCACTGCAGCTTGAAGCCGTAGACTCGCGGCCTGCTCTGCCACAGAGCGCTGTAGGTGTCGTAGTAAAACTCTGGAGGGTTGGCTTTTCCTGAGGAGGCAGTTGGGTCAGAGGTCACACAGGGCTGGAAACAGGTCCAGGATGTCTTTTTCACTCATGAATAGAAAACAATGTCGTCACCGTGTTTTTCAGTGTGTGACACTTGGTGTTACGATGGGTCGTTTTTATATCTTTGGCTGCAGATTACTCGCTGTTGTGTGTTTGTGTGGTGATGCTTGGCATGGTGGAACTACCAACCAAAACAAGGCTGTTGGCCAGTTTAGCAAAACTCTTGCTTTTCTCAGCAACTTGCAGGTTGCTTTCACAGGACTCAAAAATATTAAGCAGACTTGGCTGTGTCAGTGATACACATGACCACATTGTAACAATGGCATCTCTGTATGTTTGTGTGTATGAACCTGCTTTTATCAACATAAGTATCAATAAACAAAGATGGATTAGCTGATGGCAGTATAGTTACATTTTCATAAATATATAATGCTAACAGCAACATGATTTCTTTCTATGTGATACTGTTGCTAATTCTGCCACTGAGTCTATTTTACTCCAAACAGCTGATCAGTAGTGTTACTACGGGGACTTGAAGCAGTTGGCTGAGGGCATTTAACTAATCTCTGTGCACGTGCACAGTGCATGCTAGACCCTCCCTGCACAACTGAAATGATCAGCAGCTCCTTGCCTTACTTGACGGTTGATCCAGGGACAGTGGCTGCAGTCTCATTTGTTTGGTAGCCACAGCTTTTGACTTGTTTGGTTTGACCGTTGGCATCCATGATCTCTTTTCAAGGTCCTGAATAATCAGGCCTCATCTAACCTTGATGGCCTTACAGTCCTGTATGCACCCATTAGAGCACTTCACTCCTGCTGTTGTTCCTAGAGTATTTAAAGTAGAATGGGAGGCAGCGCCTTCAGTTTTCAGGCCCCTCTTCTGTGACCTTATGCCATTAGACTAACAGTAAATGCAACAGGAAGCAGCACAGCACTGTGTTGGTGTTCTCACGTCTCATGTTTTCTTGTGTTTTACGTGACTGTTTTAAACCAATGGTGTGTGTTCTGCTTGTGTGACAACAAGATTATTTATGTTAGACTTCAGCAGAAATCAGGGCTTTAAAAACACACAAAATGACTTTTGCTGTTGTGACTTCAACAGACAGAAATGAATCATCCTATTAAAATTCTGTTTGTTTCATCTGTCTGACGGTGGGAGGAGCAGTCAGACCGTCTGGCGAGTCGTCATGTTGGCACTTTGTCTCACAGTTTCATGTCTGCTTCTGTCACTTTTATTCTG
The DNA here is from genome assembly GCF_964374335.1 of Astatotilapia calliptera. Lineage (NCBI taxonomy): Eukaryota > Metazoa > Chordata > Actinopteri > Cichliformes > Cichlidae > Astatotilapia > Astatotilapia calliptera. The sequence continues at coordinate 252,147 of NC_137440.1, forward strand.
AAGCTTTACGCTGTCTCATTGGTCGCTGCAGGATGAGCAAGGTTTAAAATGCCACCAGTGTGTTCACACCTGATTAACAACGCAAACTTCACCTCAGCAAATGACAAGTCTGGCATAATCACCACCATTTTCTATCATCTTTATATCCTGAGCTTACAACTCCACTCTTTAAACACTTTCTGCTGCTGCCTGCAAAACGCGCTGCTGCTCAGCGGTCGGCCCTGATAAGAGGCTTAACACAGCGGCGGGTTTTACAGGAAGTCTCTGGGCGCTGACAGGGTGCCTCTGCAGGGGAGCTTTCAGAGAAGACGCAGACACAAGTGGACTCAGAGACTGAAACCCGCAGAGTCGGTTCAGCCTGGAAGTCAACAACAACTCCAAATTCACGTGAGACAAAACCAGACCTGTGTAATTAAAGAGATGGATTACTCGTCCGACGCCTTCTCTTTTATTTTCCACAAAAGTTGATACGTATTTGTTGAAAACGTAACGAGCTGAGTTACCATGATTCAAACCCCAAAAGGTTTAAAAAAACATTTTAAACATATTAAATGTTGCCTTCTCTCCCCATGCTTGTTCAGTTACATGAAATTATGATTTTATTCGTTTCCTCACGTTAAGATAAAATCCTCATAACAACAAAAAAACTGAAACATCTGAAGCTCGGGATACAAACACTGCTAAAATTATTAAGTTAAGCATTCCACACACACACATGTGTGCATATATATATATATATGTGTGTGTGTGTACACATTAGTAATCTAAAGGATCCTTCATGACTGAGTACCCGCTGTCAGCAGACCCTTTCTTTGTGCTACATGTAGTGCTGTTAGCTTCTTCAGCGTGTCAGGTCCTGCTGCTGTCCAGCTCTGCGCTTGTCTGCTTTGGTGATGGCGACCGGCTCATCCTTTAGTCCACCAGTCACCGTTAGTGTCATGTGACACCTCTCTCTCTCAGATGTTCTTCCAGAATTGCTCAATTTCAGCTCTGGATGGGAATACACTCGCTGCTGTTATTCTCCTGTAGCTGAGCGCGCACCGTGGATGGGATGGATCTTTTCAGAACAGACCTCAGCTTCTCTGGTATCTCACGTCAGCCTGGTGGCCGGAGCTGTGAGCATCTGGCAGAGCCTCAGTTATGGAGAACTTGTTTCCACTCAGGACCCTGCTATGCCTTATTTAACCAGCTAACTAGTTAATCTTGCAATCAAGTGCCCCTATGATTACTGTGACAATGGTGTATATAGGTTCACTGGTTTCAGTGGTTCACTGGTTTCAGTGCATGCTAGTACAGTTCTTATATAGCTCTCCTGGAGTACTCAAAGCGCATTAACCCCATACACACCCATTCACACAAGCACTGAGTGCTTTTCTAACTATCATTCATCCACTCCGATGGATGTGGAGAGCAAGTCGGGTTAGTATCATGGATATTTGGCATGCAAACTGGGGGAGCCAGGGATCAAACCACCAACCTTCCAATCAGCAGCTGACCTGCTGACCTGCTCTGCCTCCTGAGCTGTCAGACTGTGGGCCAACTGATCTTACAGAGCAGCAGGAGGTGTCAGGCTCACATCAAGTGTCCGACATAAGGCTTCTTAAACCACTTATGACTAATAACCTTGGGCTGTATTACACTATGGTACATAAAACTGTTTAGAAATCCCTATAGTAATATTTTCAATGCTGTCATGAAGGCAGCTACACCTTTCTTATTAAGCTGACAATGAGGTCATGTAGAGTAGGGAACTGCAGCACTCCTACAGGCAGCGTGTCGTCAGTGACAGCAGCTCGTTGGAAAATTAAGACGCGTAAAAGTCAGGTCTGAACTCATTCCAGACGAGTACAAAGTCAGCCTTAAATCATCCATTGGTCAATAATCAACAGGGACGTGTCCCAGATATGATCAGGTCACATTATCTAAGCCAACATGTTCAGATTAGGTACTGTAGATAACAGCAATGTTATGTTTGTCCATACTGCCTCCTGTTGCTGCCGTTACGGAGAGTTCCAGCAGGTGTCGCTGTGGTTCTCTTTAGATGTTATGTGTACTTCCTGTTACGAGTGTACGGACGTTCATGTTGGCTGCTAATAAACGCCTGGCATACAGTTACAGCGGACTGGTTATTATAAGCAAAACCTACAGGTACCAAGTCCACTGAAAACCTCACCGAGAACCAAGTTCTAGTCAAATGTCTTCACTTTTTAAACAAGTCAAGCAATTCAGGAAAATCTACGATGACTCAGGTCATGTTAAATATAAAGTGACTAAAGTGCAATAACTCAAAAAATAATAAAGCTCACCTGTGACCAGGAACGTGCAACGTCCTGCCCCGGCCTCGTTGGTGATGTCACAGGTGTACTCGCCATAGCCCTCCCTGTTCAAAGCTCTGACGTGGTAGTTCGTGTCGTCTCTCTGGTCACTGAACTGTCCGACAGTCAGGAGGCGGGTGCCCAGCTTCCACTCATATCGCAGCAGGCGAGCCGGATGAGCTCGCAGCAGACGGCAGGTAAGGCTGAACGCCCGGCCGAGGGCCTGACGGATCTCCGTGTGCTCGGGCTCTACGGCGGGAGGGACTGCAACACAGAGCCAGGGAGGTTTCTGACACTACTGATTTCAGGCTTTCTTCACTTGGTCTCATTTTTGTTTTTAACCAATATTACAAACTTCACACAATGAAAACCAGCATAAATATTATATATAAATAAAATAATGGAGAAATGGCATCACTTCCTGCACTTCAATCATACAAATCCAGATCTTACTCAGGGCTGTGTTCACTTCACTGTTAATGAAGCCAGAATGGCTTGAAAATAGCCTCTTACATATTTATAGGATTTAAACTCAGATGTGCGTTGGTGCTGCGGTGCTCCGCTGAGGTGCACTGTGTTTTTAAATCCCTCCAGCAGAACTTTAACAGAAGCTTTGAGCCGAATTGCAGGTGTCACTTCACAGATTAACATCCTGATGCCAAACAAGGAATAAAGAGAAGAAAAGAGCAGCTGCAGCAGCCGTCCTGCGACCTTTCTGCAGACAGGAACATCATCTGAAGGATGGAGAGAACCAATAAGATGTAAAAGCTCACGAATGTCTCAGAGAAGAAAAACAAGTTGACTTTCGTGGTCAGGACGGGTGGAGGTGGCACAAAAGCACTCAAACGTGGCGTAATGAGTGAGGAGTGACCCGGCTCATAGGGTTTGCAATGGTACTGTAAATGGGAAGGTAGGTAAGCATTTCCTGGTCCTTTTGGCTTCTAACAGGGCCGAGATTTACAAATGGACTTTGTTATTCAGTAAAACTGAAGCAAGCGCCACCGTGGTTTCACTGGAAAAAGCCCTGAAGCCACGGTGCCACGCCCTTCCTCATTTCTTATTGTACCTGCACTGAGGGTTTGAATTCATCTCAATCGGATGTAAGTCCAGACTTGGAGCCAATCAGAGGTGGACTCTGGTGTAGTTTGGATCTTCGTCCTGCTGCACCCACACTGAACTTCTACAGGATTTATGGTTGCATCAACTACAGCAACGTGTCCAGGTCCTGACACAGTAGGACACTTTCAGCAAATCACCCTTTTGTTCTGAAGTGCTGTGTTTACGCCAGATGTACAAGGTTCAAAAAGGTTTTTGCCTCGTAAGCCCAGAGAATATCTCCCCGCGAGCCCGAGGATCCTGCAACCACAAACTCAAAGTCCTGTAAGGTCTTCACTGAGCTGCTGTTTCTGGGCAAGATGTTGAGCCCCAAATTATGGTGACACGTCGACTGTTCTGCTAAGTTCAATAAAGCAATAGTGTGAATGTAGCTTGTAACGTATGAAAAGGCTTTGAGCAGAGTAAACGTTACTCTGGCACCTGAACCATGAACCACACGAGCCATTAGTCTGCTCCACTCAAGGATCCAGGTTTCACTCAAACAGGTGATTTCCTGAGATGGTGCACAACTCATCCTGTGTACATGAGACACACACACACAGACACACACAGACACACACACAGGTCTGAGGTTCGTTTCGAGCCCCTGGACATGTTTCCACGACCTTCTACTGAGAGGGAAACACAGCAGGAACATGTAAAGGTCAACCGGACGCTTCTGCCTGATGCCGACCTTCAGCCAAGCCCTCTGATTGGTCAAAGAAGACTTCTAACCCTGCTTTCCCATAATACACTGCTGGACCCAGTCCCAGCTTGTTGATGAACTCTGCTCTTTCCTGCAGTTTGAGCAGCTGCTCCACGAGACACTTCAGGGCCAAACGAAGAACAATTTAATGTACGAGGTAATCTCAACAGAATGCAATGATGTGCGCATCACTGCAATGCTGGATTTTATTAAAGATAATAAAAATGTTGAAAACGAGATTCTGGGATTTTAGTGGAATTTGTTTCACATTGTTTCATGCAGCAACCTTCTTTAATGACACTGTAGGTGGGAGAGTGGCTGTTGTTTCAACATCCGCTCAGCAGTTCGGGGCATCTGTGTCACGCTTTTCATGCTACAATGCAGCGATGGCCATGTTTACCACATCATACTGTCTTTGGCAAATGAAAGCTGCTGTTAGGATGCACTCAGAGAGATGCACTGACCATGATTCACCTGAAGGCAACTTACTGCACATGTTGCCATTAACCCTGAGAAAGCACCAGCTTTGAGTTAAGACCTGCACATTCCTGTGCCTCAGAGGTATTTTAATTGATTTGAAGTTTGTAATCATTTGGTTTTAATAAAGCAGCTGCTCTCCTAGGCTGTAATATTTTCCAGAGAACAATGGGTCAAACGTCCAAGCCCCCCCCCCGTCCCTTGGTGTGATTTTAAACAGCTGCTACAGTACGGAGGACCACAAGAGCCAAACAGTTCTGTGCTTAATTAATGAATTGTAGAATAAAATCTGCATTTGTGAATTCATTTTTGAATTCCAATTTAATAAACTGATTTTAAAAATGCTTTTTAAGTCTTCATTTCAAAAAAACCATTTTCGAATTGCACTTTAATAATAATAATAATCAAAAAAGGTTAACTTGTTTAACTTGTCACCACCACACATCACTGTCTCCTCTGTAATCCAGTCACATCCAGTAAGAGCCTGTGAGGGATTATTGTCAAAGTGAACCCTGAAACAGCTCATTTGAAATGTTGCTCACAAGGTTTTGTGCTGTACAGCTCGCTTCTCGCTCACAGATTTACTCGTGTTTATTTGTCTGTCAGCAGGTTTCTCGAGGCTCAGGGAGATTTTCTATTCACGTACACTTAGAAGTTAAATCTGTGTCGCTGTGACTTAAACGTTGTTTCACTTATTTCAGAGTAATCCACCTATAACCTGACTGTAATCTGCTTACTGTGGCTGAACACCATTAAACACCTTCTGTCTACAAAAGTCTGATTTCAGTGAAAATGGAAAAAACATTGTGCCATGTTTTTATGTGACTCTATTCTTCTATTCATTTTTTATATGAAATGTTTGAAAATGTCTAACATTAAATCATTATTTTACTTGTTGTAGAGTATTTAAAAGCAGAGCCTTCAGTTTTCAGGCCCCTCTTCTGTGGAACCAGCTTCCAGTTTGGATTCAGGAGACAGACACTATCTCTACTTTCAAGATTAGGCTTCAAACTTTCCTTTTTGCTAAAGCATATAGTTAGGGCTGGACCAGGTGACCCTGAATCCTCCCTTAGGCTGCTGGGGAATTCCCATGATGCACTGGTTCTTATTCAATCACTATGTGCTAATAGACCTCTCTGTCTCTCTTCCGTCCTGTCTCCCTCTCCTTAACCCTTAACCCGGCAGATGGCCCCGCCCCTCCCTGAGCTTGGTTCTGCCGGAGGTTTCTTCCTGTTCAAAGGGAGTTTTTCTGTCCCACTGTCACCAAGCGTTTGCTCATACGGGGAGGTCTGACTGTCTTACTGTAGAGTCTTTACCGTACTGTGTAGGTAGGGTCACAGAGTTTTCCTAATCTATTAAAACATGTCTAATAATTGGTTTTATTTTCAACCTACATTTTCAGCCACCTTCTTCTTAGTCTTCAGATACTAGATTGGTTTGTTGATAACATTGTTGAAATGTCAGATTTGGATGAAATCTGCTCGGCATTTAATAATGTTGACTTGTCAGGAAACGAAAAGGAAAAATAAAGCATCACTAAGAAGATTTGTTTTTCAAACTATGAGTCAGGTTTTGTTCCTTAAACTCAAAGCCCGGGCTGCTGATTTCCTGTGAGTGTCTGCGCTCTGCAGAACGAGGCCCATCCGAGCTGCAGAGGAGATTTGCTCTGACAGCCTTTTAGTGCGGCATGAAGCCAGGAGCTGCAAGTCTTCCCGTCACATCCTGTGATGCTATTTTGTGCGACGCAGCAGCCTGCAGGTTAGACAGAGCGTGACTGGAAGGTGGTGGATTCAGTTCTGTCCGAGACAGGCAGGCAGGCAGCATGTGTCCGTCAGCATCGGCCCGAGCGCCCGCGGCGGTGAAACGCGTACCTGCTGAGCTGCAGCTGTCGGTGTGTCTTTCAACTGATCTGCTGTTTGTATCAAACTGATCTGGAGCTGTCTGCTCTGGTGATCGGTTTGATCAGTGTGACATTTCTTCTGCAGGGCTTAGGAGTCAGCTCCACAATGCATTCTGGGTATTTTAGGGGCTAAAGCAGCAGTTGTTGGTGGCTGTTTACATGAGCAGCAATGTTACGGTGTGAGCTGCAAGGAGATCTTTGACGGGAAAACGTGCAGTAATTATGCATAACAGACTTCCCCTCTGATAAATAATCACGTACACGAGTCCTGCAGGAGCTGAACCTCAGCTCATTACAGCAACAAAATCAAGTAGAGTTCCTGTTAATTACAGTTATTGTTGCAGGAAGTGCTGTGGTGTCAATGCCTCACTCATCTACCAGGCTCAGCAAACGTGCCCCTCACAGATTTTTGGACACTTCATAGGCTACGTTCACACTGCAGGCGAAAGCGCATCAAATCCGATTTTTTGACCCTGTGCGACCATCTATCCGATCATGGTGTGACAGTGTGAACGGCACAAATCCGATATTTTCAAATCTGATCTGGGTCACTTTCGTGTGTGGTACTGAATCCAACACATATCCGATGTTTCAGAAAGCGACTGCTGCTTGATGGTCAGGTCGCATTAAATCCGTCTTTTACGTCACCGACACAAGACAGGCGCCAATTATCAGCGCCGGAGAAGACATCGCGAACGCTTCCTGGCCATCCAGCGAAACTGTTGGGAAGACAACGTAAACATTTTATTTGTTCTGTATAATCTGCAGATTCTGACAGAAATCTGCAGCTATCCTTTGAAGCAGCGCTCCTCTCTAAAACAGCAATAAGGATCATTATTAGGTTATTTACATTATTATGTAAATAACAAAATAACTTAAAGCAAAAATTGGGAAACGTAAAGTCCGAACTCTTTATATTAAGGCCATCAGTCAAACATGCTGTTGCTCTGGGTCTAAACAGAGCGCGCTGTGTGTGACGTCTTCTTTTGCGCATGCGGGCGTGTTGAGCGTTCACACTAGAGCGCGTTTGCTGTCGCATTTTATTTGTAGTGTGAAGAAGCAGACAAAAACATCAGAATTGAGCATCACGACCTGCAGAGTGAACGTAGCCAGCCTGTAAACTCAACTCTTTGAGTGGACGTCAGTGAGAGGAGCCACGTTGAGTTTGAATGAACACCTGTTACAGGAGCAATGATGGTTTGTTCCCAGATCTGCCTCCACGTTCTCCGAGACACATGAAAGAACTTCAAGAACTTTGTCTGGGAATCCTGATGCCTGAGAAACTGACTCAGCCTTCTGCTTCCTGGCTACAGCTCACTGATGAATAAAACTATGTTTCTGAATGTTGTGACATCGTGGAGCTGTGTGTGTGGCGGCTGAGTGACGTATGCGTGTTACCCACACTGCACCACCAACTGTATCAAGGCCTCTCTGGGCTTGACGTTGAAGCCGTTGTACTGGCTCGTCTGGCAGCGGTACGTCCCGCTCATCTCTCTGGTCACGTTGCTGATCCTCAGGATGCCGTCGTAGCTCTCCGTCTGAACGGAGCCGTCTGGCATCAGTGCCGTTGCCGCCGCCGCCACCCCGCTCTCCTCCACCCGAGACCACAGGATGATGGGTTTGGGTTTTCCAGAGACCAGGCACTGCAGGTCTACGGTGTCGCCTTCCTGAGCGATGAGGTGAGAGCGCCCCCTGGGGACGGTGAGCTCTGGAGGAACTACAGGGACAGAGACAGGATATCTGCTAACTGCCAAGGTTTGGACCCTTCAGAATAAAAGAGGAGCAGGTCTACAGCTGTGCATGAGAAACCCCCGCACACAAACACATCCTCCAAACACACACGCACATATTTGTTTCAAACTCCACTGCAGTTTGTTTCAACCTTCAAACATTTAGTAAACACTTAAACTAAAAATGTAAACTGCATTAAATTACAAATAAATAAATCAAATAAATGAGCTACTAACTCTTTTACGCTGCGTCCGCACCTACACGGGTATTTTAAAAACGTTTCTATGCGTTTGGACCTTTCGTCCACGTAAACGGCGTTTCGAATCACCGAAAACAAGTTTTTAAAAACTCCTTTTTTGCGTTCACGTGTGGACGATTCAGCGATGCTTCGTCTCCTGCTTTGCGTTGGTGTGGGCGCCCCGTCAAAAACCTGTCCGTGATGCCAGCAGTGTCCAAGTGTTTTCTTTTCTTTTCATACCGCGCGTGGTTGTTGAAGGAAGAGGAATAAAGTCCAGTGCTTTCTAATTAGGGAGCATTAATCCAGACTTTTGCCTAACGAGCTGGAGGAGGCGCACCAGGAGGGTGACGTGGAGTGTCCTGCTGTGGCGCCCCTCATAAGGCTGCAGTGGGTATAATGCCTTTGCTTTCTGACTCATCTGTGAGGTTAACTTTGCCTCCACACACAAAATGTTTTTGTTTCGTGTCTGATGGAGAACTCGTCCTTCGTCTAGAGTGACACTGAGAGAGCTGCTGGACTGTTCTAGCATTTATTTTCCTTATGGGGATTCAGGAGTGACCCAAGCGTGACCTTCATGCGTCAGCAGGCGTCACGCACAGTTTGGACTAAAGCGGGAGTTCGATTACCCCCGCCTCCTCTCGGGCTCTCTGACTGTTTCTTTCACTCTGCCAAGGTCATGAACAAACAGGAAGCCGCCGGCAGTCGTTCATCTGCCTGACATCTGTCTGAAGGTCTGCTCCTCTCTGTATCTGCAGAAGCTCAGAGCTTTGTACCACAGTTCAAGGACTAAACAACTATTATTTTAATCTTGGTGGCACAGAGGAAACCAGCCAGTGACAAGTGTACATGAGTTCATTCCCACTGTATGTTTTTGAAATGATGCAGGATGCGTCAAACAGCTGTCACAGATGACAAGGTTCAAAGAAAACAATTCAGAGCTGCAAGATATTATTTCTGAAAACCCGATATGAGGAGTGGGCGGTTTTATAATCAGCCTCAGTTCTGTGTGCGGCAAAGTTCACGCTTTATCTGAATGCCTGTCATCAGCAGCTGTGAGGAGCTGCCCTATGTAGAGCTGACGAGCTGGCTGAGCGTGGTTCAGGGGTGACCGACTGCTTGGCCTTCAGTGCCGCAGCCCCATGTCCAATCAGGCTCTAGCGTTGATCACAACAGCTGCTTCGAAGGGGCTGCCAAGTCACCGGGGCAGCTGTGATTAGTGTGTATTTCATTAGCGTGCATATTTGAGCTGGCAGCTGTTTGTTAACTCCACCTACCATAAGAGCTGGCCTCACCTGTGGTGGATGAAATGTTGACATCAATGCTAATCTCTGGGGTTCCTCCGTTCCTTAGTGATGCCACACAGGTGTAGGTGCCAAAGTCGGTGAACTTGAGGTCGATGATGTCGAGGTTGGTGGTTCCCGGCGAGACGTCTGTGTCAGTGTGGGTGATGACCATCCGCTCTGAACTCCTCAGAGGCCGCCCGTTCTTCAGCCAGCTGAACTGCAGTTCCTCTGGGGGCGTGGCCTCTACCTGGCAGCTGATCTTCACCTCCCGTCCAATCTGGATATTGTCATCATTGTGGTAAGGGTCAGGTGTGATCCAAAAGCGACCTTTACGGAGACCTACGTGACATAATGGACAAAGAAAGACAAACATTTGGGGACAGAGAAGATGAAGTAGAGGACACAAACACTAAAACACATCAGTGTCCTCGACCGAACTTCCAACATATTCAGAGAACAATCCGGTTGTAAGTTGACAAAGAAGATGCAGTAAAGAAGATGAAGATGCTCAGGTGTTGTGGTTTGATGTGTCTGTGGAAGTGAGGGCTGAGTGTCCGTTTAAATAAGTGCGACTGAAATAAACAACGTGCTTTATCTGAGGGAGCGTGAGTCCTTGAACGTCTCCGACAACAAGCGTTCAGCTTTATTCTTCATAAATAATTTTACTCCCAGCAGGACAAAAACAGACCATTCATCTGCCAGGTAAATTTAAAACCAGACATCAAACACGAGTGTGTGAAGAGGAGCTGAAAAGGAGTAACTTTATTACAAGTGTGAGTTAGCTGTCAACTATGTATCCAAATAAAGGTGATATTTGGGGGTATTTATGGGGACAGCCTTAGCGTGGACCAAGATGAATATCAAAAACGATGAACTGCCGAACAGAGTATCTGACTCAATGAGCCAATCTGAGCCTAGGAATGAACTGAAAGAGCAGCAGTTCAGCAGCAAGCCGACGGAGGGTCCAACAAGTTTGACATTTACCAGAAACAACCGCTGTTTTGTGGAACTCAGGTCCTTAAATTATTCAAAAGGCTGCAGCATCAACCTGACGGATTTATGAACAGTGTCCAACTCAAAACCTGCAACTGAATTTTTGCGACAACCAGTCAGGTTCTTACTATCTATTAGCATCTGTCACGCGCGCATTTGAACAGAAATGTTAGCTATATTACAAAGTACCCCTCTATATAAAGACTCAGGGGTTGGATGTTTTATGATCATCTTTCAGAGCATCCACAGCTTTCCCTGGATGCTCTTGTTTCGTTGGGGTTCAAATTGTATTTAGTAAATCTTTAACCTCCAAAGACCCGAACTCTCCCACAGCAGCATTTTTAATTTCTCTTTGATGTTTGAATATTGGACCCGATGAATCTAAAAACAAAGAGTCACCAGATTTGTTTTTACCCGATTTTTGTTCCTAAGAACAATGAGAGCCACACATTATTCGTTTTAAATTTTGATGGAACAGTGGCAGCATAATGTCCTCGTGGACAGTATTTTGGTCTAAATGACCCAAAATGTGATGTCCACATATGTGGGCGCAGGTCCCAGGAGGTTAATATACTTTTTAAAGTTTGCAGCAAAAGCTCAAAATAATGACAGCAGTGCTCCCTCCTGGCAGACACACCTAAATGCTGCACCACTTTGTCCTTGAATTAAAGCATTCATAGGATTTTCCAAAAAGTTGACCTTTGACCTTGAGGTTGTAGTCACTGTGAATCGAACTCCTCTGAGATTTTTAGTATCTGCGTCACCTCGATTTAACTTATTGAATTCACAATTGTTTCCATTTTAAACTGACTGGTTCTTTGCTGGTGGAGCACTCAAAGCCCTTCACAGGTGTCGTAGCCCCGAGCACTTGTTTTCTATCTAACAGTGCATCAGGAGGACCTCAGGATTCAGTTCATACATTGGCATGCAGACTGGGGCAGAAGGATCTAGATCAGGCAGATGACCTGCTCTACTTCCTTAGCTAAGGCTAAGTCAGTCTACTCACAGGGTTCGTACCTGTACACACACACATTTATGTATATATCGTGCTACAATTCACATTTGATAAATGTCGCCATTAATTCACTCTGACTTTTGCTGTTTTGCTTCCACCACGATAAAATGCACTTCATGCACAGCTGTCTCTCTCTGCACGTCAAGAACAGCTTCCCGTCTCAAATCTCTGTTTTTTGCATTCGCTTATTACCCATCAGTCTACCGTTGCTTACAGCGCTGCCGGCTGCTGTCTTTGTTACTTAAATGACCTCAGACAAGAAAGCCTCATTTCTGCTGTTCACTACTGAAGAAATTTAAACTTTTTCAAATTATGCAATATTGCAGAATATTTTTAAGTTTCTCTGCTATAAAAATCCAGGCCAGGAAAATCTCCTTCATGTTTTTCTGTTTTATCCTCAGTTACTTTGACACAAAGGCCTCTACTGTCATGCTCACACCTCTGTCAAAGTCCCACATGTATCAGTTCTGATAAATGATCAGAATTATAATATTTCTGACTGTCTCAGGAAAAACTGAATCGAATCAGGACCTTGTGAATCAGAATTGAATATAGAAATCAGTGATGATGCCCAGCCCTCATGAGCAGCCTAGGCCTGACAGAGGGGATGTAGCTGTGGGTAATAAGAAAAGATGAAAAGAACTATTGATACATTTTTTGTTAAGTTAAGGCCTGAACTGTCTGAAATTCATAGCCAGCTCTGACACGGAGCCATCAACCTCTGAATGCTGAAAAAGCACAGTGTATCCAGGAAACACATTATATGCTGCGATAACTGCCCAAGTGTCCCCTCTAACACTGCCTTTCAGCGGCAGCAAGCGGGTCGTCGGAGGAGCCGATGAGATGATTAAGTTTAACATTGTCTACAATACTGCCAAAGAGTGCCAACGCACTTTAAGCACAAGCACTTTTTCAGTAACTTATCTTTCCTTAGAAATGTGCTCTAAATAAAGAACTTTGTGTTGACAACATTGTTAGTGAATCATTTACAAGTTAATATTGTCTGTGTGGACGGCAATTTCCCCCACAAAAAAGTGCACATGTAAAACTGCGGTGTTAAGCAATGCAGTTGAAAAATTTGGGTGTGCCTAACTGGTGGGGAATGGGTTAGGGTTAGTGGTGCGCCTTTTTTAAAAACCGTGGCAGAAGGTTAGTCTGGAGCCCTGACTCAGTAATTTGTTTGGTGGCACAATGATTGTTGTGTAGGCTTGTTTCCCACGTCAGTATCTCATTAGTTCCTATCAGAGCAATGACACCCACATATTTTGTCTTGTCTCTTCATATTTTAAATTATTAGAATCACCCTTCCTGCTGTAGAGCAACTAATCCGTCTGAATGGGGCTTAATTATTACTGAAGCCATTTGTTCAGTTTAATCCTGGGACCGTCCACAGCAACGTGCTGCTCTTCACTCTAACTGCTGACAGGATTCATTACCCTCATCACGACTGTTCTGTCCAGACTGATCCGCGGCATCACGCGTGATGAAAACGCTTCATTTTCTGATTCCTTCATTGCAGACGTCATTCTAGGTGATGAAAAAATAACAACGTTTACAAAGTACCAAAGTGGCTCCAACTGAGACTTTACTGCTCAAGATGGTTAAAGAAGTGTAAACGAGTTACTGCGTTTTAGATGTTGCTTACTTTTTCCAATCTGGACACTGATGAATGCTGCACTGGGAAAATGGGTGAGACCAACAGAGGATGTTTGCATTGACGCCACTTACATGGCGGCTGTGGACCCAGGACCTTCTTGCTGTGAGGCAACAGTGCTACCCACCAGTGTAACACTAAAACTGTCTATTGTCACTACAAACAGGATCGATGATGCTTTGCCTTTGATCCTACAGAACTCGTGTCACATTTTCATGTTTGTTGTACATGAATTGTTTGAATCTGTGTGATCAGTGTCTGTAGGAGTTTTTATAGCTCCTTTAGTGCATTAGCAAAGAAATCTTGATGATGATGGATCGTCAGGACGATGTCTGATGTATAAAGCGGTCCAGTTACACCAGTTCACACTCACCAGCACGTTCAGATTATCTTGGATAAATCACTTTGTTGTATGAATATGCAACGATTCACCAGAATCTTGTTTTGTTAATCCATTATTCATGTGAGTCTGTGTGTCATTCACAGGGAAATGTTGGCATATTGAATAACGTAGTTAAAGTCATGAACTACATCAAAGCAAGCACCCCTACACTCATATCTGCTCGAGCAGCTTTGATGGATGCAGAGATGGATGTTGGGCACAAATGGTAAAGGATGCTAAAGGATGGCTGCCTGTCCATCGTTGGCCAGAGTTGGAGTTACAAGAGCTACTGCTGAGGTTTCTTTCAGGAAAAACAAGTCCTAACCAGCAGCACATTTCAGTGACAGGGTCGCAAATCGTCCCTTCAAGTTGACAAAGTAGCTGCATTCAAAGCCAAACTTGAATTGTGGGGTTGCCAAGTGCACAGAGGGATATTTGACATGTTTCAAGCATTAGCAGGGCCTTGGGAAGAGATGGAGGCAAAATTCTCCCAGCTTGTGCGAGACCACACATCTCTGCTTTCAAAAGAGTTCAAGCGGTACTTCCCAACCACAAAAAGCCCCCGAACTTCAAAAGAATGGATGCACGGCCCATTCGTGAACAAACCAGGTGAACAGAGCGTGTCTGTGCAAGAAGACGATCCACAGCTGCAAATGATGGTGGCCTCAAAAGTACCTTTTAGATCAGCGGTCCCCAGCCTTCTTTGCACCACGGACAGTTTAATGTCAGACAATATTTTCAAGGACCGGCCTTTAAGGTGTGGCCGATAAATACAACCATATAATATGATACGACCGAGACACAAACGGTGGTATTTTGTAAATATAATAATAAACCCGAATTCACTGTGTAATTGTATAACTTTATTAGCAGCCTCCTCCTAAAATGCCCCAGTAACACTGAGTAACATCCTCCTCTCTGCCCCTTTATGCTCTCTGGTCGCTATGGTAACGTGTAAATCTTTACAATTCTTTCATAACACACGGGAAAGACCCAGGGAAACCGAGTTAACGATAAAAACCCTGAAAACCATAAATTTCACATTCGAGCCTCAACTCTTGCGGCCTGGTACCAAACGACTCACGGCCCAGTACCGGTCTGTGGCCCGGGGTTGGGGACTAACATGCTAGCAGTGCACAAGCGTTGTTTTTTTTTGTTTTTGTTTTTTTCCCCTTTTCATACCGCGCCCCCCCTGCAATGGCTCTGCGCCCCCCCTAGGGGGCGGGCCCCACACTTTGGGAAGGTCTGCCTTAACACAAGCAAATGTTTAATAATCAGAGTTTATTGTATTCACCAGTTCCCTAAAGAAAGTTTCCCATTGAATGTCCCCATTTAGGTTAAAGCGGAGTGTATTTGTGTAGAAACGCCGCCAACAATAATGAGTCAGGTGTAACAATGACTATAGTTTTTAAACACAGGCATGCTTTTGTACTTAGGATAAATCCACCCTTGAGATCAGTGACAAAACCTTTAATGATCAGTGTACTCTGGTACTACATCAATATGTCTAAGATTAAGAAATATGGCACATATATCAATCAAAATCAGGACTAAGGTGAGAAATCTATCCTTTACCATTCATGTTAAATCGACTCGTAACATCAGTGGAAATTAAAATTAAGAAATCCATTCTAAAATCGTACAGCTTGCCTTATCACGCACAGATCTTTAATACTGTACTTATTGGTGCCCGGAGGTAAAGGATACTTTGATTGGTCCTAATGTAGGTAAAGCAGTGTGTTTATTAATGATTAAATGAAATCTGTTACGATAGTTTTGGCTCAGAGGTTGGATCGTTTCTGCAAATGAAATGAACCCTTACTAATTATGTTCAAATTATGTGTGGTAACAATTCATAGTTGAAGTTAGAAATTTCCTTTTAGATTTAAATAGAATATAAAAACCAGGTTAACTTTCTAATGTTTGCCTATTTAACTTTATTTAGTCATGACTAACCAAGCTGCATCATGAGAAACGCCTGAAACGTCACAAAAATTTGATCTGCAAAATTCGGATTCCTCAATGAGAGCGAGTGTCTTCCTTCAGGTATGGAGGCAACAAAAACACGATGCAATAAGAAAACAGACCAAGATGAAGACGGGGGACCAGGGACTTCCTCCCAGTGAACATATTTGGAAGCAAAGTTCTTGCCTTACTGCTGGTAACAAACACTCAATAGTACAGATGTTTTGTTGCTGTTGTTTTTTTCTTGTTGTAAGTTTCTCTGCATGAATGATGTGCATGTAAACTCCCAAAACAACTCAGTAGCAATAAATGCAGTAGAACATTTAAAATGGCCAAGAACTTGGACATAGTTTTGATTTCTTCAAGACAAATAGAGACTTTAATTTTAAGTTCTTTCAAATCCCTTGGATGTTGTCAAATTAATATGCTTAATTGCAAAATGATTATTGTTAGATTTGTATTGTTGATTGTCATTTATGCTTAGAAATATTTACTTATATATGCTTAGAGTTTTGTAATTAGTTGTAGATTGGTAGAGGTTTTGATCCTTGATAGTCTGCAAACTTTGTGTGTATTAGACAGCACTTTGGGAGCATGAGAGGTCATACCGTGTCTTATTATTTTATGGTAGGATTAACGTAGTTGCGTCTGTTCTAGTCTAAGTGCTCTTTGTTTAGATGAACTGCAGGACTTCCTCACCGTGTTATCTAGGATGAACCATCTAGGGTGAGGGGGAGGCTACCCTCTTCCTGACCAAGGATGTTTGACCCTTTGATCAGCAGTCCCCCCCCCCCCCCCACACACACACACACACAGGCAAGGTACTCTTTGTGTATGTAGACGTCATATGTTAATGAACTTATGCATATTCATGTAACCTCAATAAAAGGACAGTGATACGGGAGAACGGACGAGAGCTACTGGGGTCAAGCGAAGGAACGGTGCCTGTCCGGTTCTCTCCCGTGCACGAGTACCATGAAGAAGTTTGCCTACTTGCGTCTTGCCTGCAGTGTAATTATATTGTCTTAACGTTCCAGCGAATAGGTTTATGCTACAAACCTATCAATTATTGTTAGTGATAGGTTTGTAGCTTGTACCTATCCGCTGGAACGTTGAAGACAATATAATTACACTGCAAAGCAAGACACAAGCAGGCTGGTTTACTCATGCATGAGGGAAATCTGGCTGGAGCCAAGTGTCGTCCCACCACCTAGCCTCCATCAGATTCTCAGCCAGGCTCCCCATAGCACTCCTTTTATTGTGGTTACATGAATATGCATTGGGTCATTAACATATGACATCTTACATAGGTATACATGTGAACAAAGAATACTGTGTGTGTGTGTGTGTGTGTGTGTGTGTGTGTGTGTGTGTGTGTGTGTGTGTGTGTGTGTGTGTGTGTGTGTGAGGTCCAGATGTGACCCTGTGAAGACTCCCCAAAGCTGGTGCCAGGAGTCTAGCGGTCCATCTGAACAAAAGGCTCTTATACTTAAACAGATATACGTGTGTTTGCTATACCATATATCAGCAAGAGAAGATACGGCCTTTCCTAGGAGGTGTGTAATCTATGCCGGAACACTCTGTAGAGGGAGTGAACGCACTCCCCCTTCATGCTACACAGAGCTGTTACTTTAGGATGAAACATCCTTTCAATTCACCAATGATTATATACACTTCTAAGCATATATGAGTAAATATTTCTAAGCATAAATGACAATCAACAATACAAATCTAACAGTTAGATTGGGTAGTTGAATCGTAACCTTACATTGTACTTTGAAGGACTTGCCTTTAAGGGAAGTCGCAGCCCCAAAACTGACTGCCTGGTTTAGATACATGTAACCAATCAAAATGAGGATTAAGACAAAGAAACCCATCCCCCAAATCACTACAAATACCTTAACATATGCTGACTGTGTGTGTGTATAAATAGCTGCAGTGTGTGAGGCGAGCAGCTGATTGTCCTTGTTCATTAAGATTAAAGCAAGAACGCCTCAGAACAAAACGCTGCGTGTGTGTTTTACTGCGTCAGTAAAAGGTCTGTTGCATAACTAGAGGTGGATGCAGTCGTGCACACACACACGCACACATAGCTCCGTCTCTGTCAGAACACAGTCGTATGTGTGATGTTAGTGCTGTACTGTAGCAGCTTAAAGAGAACAACATGCTCGAGATGAAACGAGTCCTTTGCGCACACATACATGTGCTGTCAGCGCTGCGTCGGCTCTACCGTGAAACCACTGCCGACTGATTAGCTGCTCATAAATGTCACCTGTCATGTGGTGAGATCAATGAGGGAGCAAATACACAGTAACGTCAGGTTTATGTGTGGAGGCAGGAAAAATGGTGACACGTGTGAATGACTCTGACATTCACAGCTCGTTATACTACGCTGCTGTTCTGACAGCCTGCAGCTTCATCTGTGGACACTGGCTGCTTTTTCACTGTTTCTCCTTTGTTTAATGAAGCCACTTAATATTGACCCATGACTCATTCATAAAACAACTAAGAGTTGAACCAGTGTTGTGACTACATATAACAGACAACTTAGCAAAGAACCAGCTGGAAACAAAAACACATTTGTTCCCATTTCTTTATTAAGATCTATGAAAAGTGCCAAATCTAACACAGGTGGTGGGAATAAAGCTGTTTGCACGTACGAGGTAATTCCCACATGGTTATTAGCCTGGGTATCACCACGTGCAGCGTGTCCTTAAAGGGAACCCGGCTGTTAACACATGTTTGAGCTGAAATATGCTCTGTGCTTTCAATAACATATATGTGGTATTAAAATACACCAGATGTTTTCCTTTTAAGCACATTTTATATAAAATGATTCACCAGTAGGCCGCCATTGTTATTTACTTCTCAATGCACTCTGGGTAGTGACGTCAAACGGTTGCACTGCATCCAGTTCACAGTTAGCGGCGCACTGGAAATGGCTCCTGTTCAACCTTTCCAGTTTGAACCAGAACAATCCGAGAGAGAGGATGAAAATAGCCAACCAGCACTTAGTTTAGATGAAGATGAAAACAATTAAAACCATTTGACCCTAGAACAGAAGAAGCTTCTCAGAGGTGAAACGTCTTCACAAACGCTCTTCTTTCCGAGCTCTCAGGATGCCTCTGACATCTTCTGGGGAGCTTGCAGGAGTGCTCACAGACATATCAAGGTTCAAGGTTCAAGGTTCTTTATTTGTCACATGCATAGTTATACAAGTATAACACACAGTGAAATGTAGCCTGACACGCTCCTCGACATGTGCAAAAATTGGGGGGGGGGGGGGGGGGGGGTGTAGAGGAAGAACATTATATATATATATATACATACATATATTATATACACTGGGTGAATGTGCAGTAGTAGCAGCAAGCAGGTGAATTCTGTACATTAATATGAATAGACATCTGACTATTTTACAGGATAGACAATATAAACATATTTAAAATTAAAGGAATTGAAATGTACATTGTGCCTTGGTTTAGTGTCTGGAAGAGTCCTGTCTCAGTCAATTATAGATGATGTGAGAGGGCGGGTGTGTGTGTTTAGGGCACGGATGGCTTGGGGATAGAAGCTCCTCTTGAGTCTCTCTGTCCTTGCCCGGAAGATGCGGAACCTTCTACCAGATTGCAGAAGTTGGAACAGTTTGTTGCCTGGATGGGACGGGTCCTTCAGTATCTGCGCTGCTCTAGTCCGGCATCTCCTGGTGTAGGTGTCCTGAAGCGGGGGGAGAGCAATCCTGCAGCAGCGTTCTGCTGTACGGATCACTCTCTGGAGAGCTTTTTGGTCCTTCACACAGCTGTTCCCAAACCACGATGTCATGTTCTGTGTGAGGATGCTCTCCACAGCGCCTGTATAGAAAATCCTGAGGCTCTTTGGAGAGACCCTGAACTTCCTCAGTTGTCGTAGGTGATACAGGCGCTGCCTAGCCTTTTTGGTCTGGACCTGAATGTGGGCAGCCCATGTCAGGTCTGAGGAGATGTGGACACTAAGATACTTAAAGGACTGCACCCTCTCCACTGGAGCTCCATTGATGATAATGGGCTTGTAGTCTCTGTGCTGACCCCTTCTGAAGTCCATCACCAGCTCCTTGGTCTTGCTGACGTTCAGCTGGAGGTGGTTGTCCTGGCACCACGATGCCAGATTCTTCACTTCATCCATGTAGGCCGCCTCATCGTTGTTGGAGATGGCACCCAACACCACTGTGTCGTCAGCAAACTTCACAATGGTGTTGGAGCCATGGGTGGCCACACAGTCTGAAGTGTAGAGGGAGTAGAGCAGTGGCGAGAGGACACATCCCTGAGGTGCTCCTGTGTTGATGGTGATGCTGTTGGAGAAGCACCTGCCCACCCTCACCACCTGAGTTCTGCCAGTGAGGAAGTCCAACACCCATATTCAACCTGTCATTGGCCCACGCTGTGGTACTGGCCTGCTTCAAATCCACCTCCATCGTCCCGATACCCAAAAACTCCAACCCATCTTGCCTCAGTGATTACCGCCCAGTAGCACTCACCCCCATCATCACTAAGTGCTTAGAGCAGCTGGTCCTAGCACACTTCAAATCCTGTCTCCCCCCCACCCTGGACCCCCACCAATTCGCATACCGCCAGAACAGGAGCACAGAGGATGCAGTCTCCATCGCACTGCACTCTGTCCTCTCACACCTGGACAACAACAACACCTACGCCAGAATGCTGTTTATAGACTTCAGTTCAGCATTCAATACAATCCACCCCTCACAGCTCATCAGGAAACTGACAGACCTGGGTATCAGTTCCCTCATCTGCAAATGGTTACTGGACTTCCTGACCAACCGCCCCCAACATGTCCGGCTGGATAACCGCTGCTCATCTACCATCACAATGAACACCGGTGTACCACAAGGCTGTGTGATGAGCCCTTTCCTCTACTCCCTCTTCACCCACGACTGCAGACCTGCTGATGGTTCCAACACCATCATTAAGTTTGCAGATGACACCACGGTGATTGGCCTCATCAGTGACAACGATGAGGCCGCCTACAGGGAGGAGGTGGATCGTCTGGCTGAGTGGTGCGACAGAAACAACCTGCTGCTTAACACCGAGAAGACCAAGGAGCTCATCGTGGACTACAGGAGGAATGCTGACCCACATCCACCCATCCACATTGTTAAAAGTCCGCTTGTTCACTGTAGCTGTTTTATACTACGTTACCCATGATGCACCTCGGTATCTGTACTTCCGGTTGGGAACGTGTTCAGCGCAGCACTGCACAGATGAGAGGTGTGTCGGAGGAGTAACGTATTAACGTGCATTCGGTGTGAGTTAATACTGCGTGCGTGCTTACCATGTGAGTATTGTAAGATGAGAGTGAGGCTTGTTGACTTTATCTGTGTAATTTGCTATCGCTAAGAGGCTAGTCCCGTTGCTATCGCTAAGAGGCTAGTCTCGTTGCTATCGCTAAGAGGCTAGTCCCATTGCTATCGCTAAGATGCGTTTTGTTTGGCCTACTACAGGCAGCCTTGTGTTCAGCCCATATTTCATTCCATATACGACTTACTGTCAAGCATTGTGGTTGTAGGTGGATGTAACTATTTACTATGTTTATTCTCTGAATCGTTGCAATCTGCAGAGGTCTGGTTTGCCAATGTATATACAAGCCAGAAATTCATTTATGGTCTTAGGGTGCCATCTAGTGGCCATGAGGTTATGGCAGATTGTATAACATTACGCTGGAAACCCACAGTACTGTATAAGGGGTACACTGCTATCCATAGTGGTTAATACAAATGTTTGTTCTTTCTGTTTACAGATGACCACACACACACACATACCCATATACACACTCACACCCCCGTTACCTGCATGTGAATACTGTAATGCCTCCCTACCAACGCTGTACATCCTGTTGATGTCATCTGCCACCTCTTTAGTAAAGTTATTTGAACTACATCACTGTGGAGTACCATTCCTTCTGACCGAGGACGACTCAGTTGAAGCGTGATCGGCAATCAGTGCAAACATACATTACACACATTAAGGGGACGGCTGTGGAGCGTGTGAGCAGCTTCAAGTTCCTGGGTGTCCACATCTCCGAGGATCTCACCTGGACGACCAACTGCTCCAAGCTGGTCAAGAAGGCTCACCAGCGCCTCTTCTTCTTGAGGACTCTGAGGAAGAACCACCTGTCCGCAGACATCCTGGTGAACTTCTATCGTTGCACCATTGAGAGCATCCTGACCAACTGTATAACAGTCTGGTACGGGAACTGCTCTGCCTCGGACCGGAAGGCGTTGCAGAGGGTCGTGAAAACTGCCCAGCGCATCGCCGGAGCACCACTTCCTGCCATAAAAGACATCTACAGGAAGCGGTGTCTGAAAAGGGCTGGGAAAATCATCAAAGACCCCAGTCACCCATCACATGGACCCTTCACCCTCCTGCCCTCTGGGAGGCGCTACAGGAGCCTCCGGACTAAGACCACCAGGTACCGGAACAGCTTCTTCCCCACAGCTGTCAGACTCCTGAACTCTGCCTCCTGACATCTGACCCACGTTAACTCATGGACTGGACATACACACACCCACAATGGACAACTGTACCCTCAAACACACAATAATAACATGGACTGAACTGTAGAAATTATCCACACCCTCACTTATCTTAACTGCACTACTGTATAGCTCTGTGTAAATAATCTGGATGGATGCAAACTGCATTTCGTTGCCCTGTACCTGTGCATGTGCAATGACAATAAAGTTGAATTCTATTCTATTCTATTCTATCTTCTTAAAACCAACTCAAACCAAAGTGCTATTTGCTGGATTCACATCAGCAAAGAAACAGTTACAAAGCACTGGTTTACGCCTGACACCTGTATGAAGTCATTCTGGATACAAAACCTTCTCAGATTGGATAAAGCTCGACCTGACGCTGCACAAGCTTGGGAAATCTTCTCATCCACCATCATCTGCTGGATGAGGCAATAACTGATTGTAACTCTGTGTACTGAGTATCACTTGTAGCAGAGTGGCTGCACTTGTTCTCCCCAGAGGGACACTCGTGAGAGGTTGAGTGGATAACTCCTGAGTCACCAGTGGAAACTTGTAAAGAGGAAGAGACATCCTTTGAATCCTGCTCACAGCCTGTTAGCAGAAAAGACTGCATGTGAAGTGGAGGTGCAAACGATACAGTAGCCAGTGAACAATCAGCACATTTTATGCAGCTAAAGATGGAAAGGACCGTGTATTACTGTTGTGGCCATTTTTGTTGAATGTTTATAAAATGCAATTTGTATTCATTTTTGTTTTTTCTTTGAAGGTGTAAGAATATTCTGACCTGGTTTTGTTATGTAAATTTGTAATTAATTTTATTGGAGAAGCTTTTGGAAAGTGATTGGTTTATTAGCTTATGGACCCTCCCATTAATCAAGAGATTAAGAGCACCCTGGATGGGTGTGGTAAAGAGGTTTTTTGTTTTCTGTTTGCCAAATGTCAGATGGGAAGATGGGAGGGTTAGAAAATGATTTTTTGACCACTTTTGAAGTTGTTAAAGCAAATTAAGTTAACTTTCGTTTAATTTTAAGTTTTAAGAAGTTATTTGGCTGATTTTTGTTTATAATTTTCCACGAAATAAACCACATATGATTTTTAAACAATGGAGTCAGAAGTGCGTTCTAAAACAAACCTCCCGTTGCCACCCACGGCCTTTTCTTGGACCTTTTTGGTGTTTGGAACGTAAAAGGCCGCGACAATTACAGTTAGGGTTGCCAACTCCCTGAAAAATAAATAAGGGACACCTCGTGGCCAGGGCCGGGCAACCCAGTTGTCTTCACCCTTCCCAGCAAGGCTGGACTGGGACAAAAAATCGGCCCGGGCATTTTGACTAGAGACCGGCCCACCAGGATAAAGATTGAAATGTGACGTCATTCAGGGATAAAACCGCAAAGGATTCTGGGAACTTGTGGCAAGAGGTACTAGCGCACGCAGGCTTTCAATTGAACTCAGTTACACAGCGATAAAAAGAAACCCAAAAAATGGCAAGAAGCTGTTGTATTATTAACTGCAATAGCCGGTCGCATGACAGCCACGGGAAGCCGACGGGTAAAGAGATCGTTTTTTTTTATCGGATTACGTCGTTGAAGTGAAAATTTTTAAGCCATGTTTCCGAAGTAAGAGCCGACGGATGGTCTGGATATACCAAATATAACATCTCAGAACACTCCAGCTCACAGGTTAGTCTGCTCCAAGCATTTCCACAAAGGTCAGTCTGCTGTTGTAGTTAATGCGTCATTTTTCTTAACATAATTGGTGATATAGGTTACAAGCAAGTCTGGCGCTGAACAGAAATGGTCGCGCTATGCTCCTTTATTTATTGTGCATAAATAGTGAATTGTCCTGACACAATATTGCGTTTCGCTTCTGTTATAACCATGGTACACTGACAAAACCATATACTTTTATTCACAAGATAAAACAGTTGTTTGTATCACTAATTTTCCATTGCGATTACAACATACAATATTATTGTCACTGCTACATTTCTGTAATGCTACTGTAACCGGTTTCTGCTTCATCCCGCTGCAACAGTTCGGCCCAGACTCCTCGACTCTGCGTTGTGTAGTGTTTTTAAAAAGACAAGGAGTCTCTCATCGATCGTTGCCACTTTATTTCCTGAATGGAAACAACGGTGTATTATCAGTGCACAGGCTCGCCACACACCACTCCGCACAGCACACTACGGCAGAACATCTCATTAGCATTCCGCTTTAGCATACAGTTTCACACATTAATAAACAAATGAAAAGTACATAAAACTGGTGTTGGACACGTGTCCACTAAGCACTTATTACACTCGGTGCTCTTCAGCTAATCAAACATGTTTTATGTGTCTGTACTACTTAGCTATATTGTGTGCGGAACAATACAACTCACCTCTCGTATGGCTACGGCAGACTGGCAGCGATTACTGCAGCCAGCCACACCGAGAGGGGGGGCGCTGTTTCCCCATTACACTGATATTTGTGGCAAGTGGAATAATACCACATAAACACTGTTACACTACCAGAAATTATTTCCACAACTAATTAATTACCGTTGAGCTCAAAGGTCCTATTAATAAACTGTTAATGAATGTGTATTTATGACGACGATTTGTGAGACTGGTAAACTTATGATATGTACAATAGTCTTTCGTTCTACACGGTGCGTTTCAAGGTCCTGTACCCATCCGTCCGTAAACTGTACCTGGGCTTGTTGCAGTGACCTGAAGTTACTAAACTTCATGAGTGTATGCACTCACTCTAAGAACCGTATAATTATAAATCTGAGCGTGGTGAAAGTTGGGCAGCACGCTGACGTCTTTTGTCCACTCTTTCACTCCTTTGATTTTTTCCTCGTATCTTTTCTTTGTCTTTTCATCGAGTCTGTCTTTGTACGGACCGGCATTGTTCTCCTTTTGTTTTGTACATTCCTTTTTTGTGCGGCAAAGAAAAAAAAGAAGGTATTGGAACCGGAGAATGAACGTTTTGCGGTGCTGCAAATGCTTGCATTTGATGCGGTACTTGGATTGTTTTGCCACGAGTTCCCGGCATGCAATGCACGAAAATCACGTGATTGCTAAACAAGGGGGAGGATGCATCCAGCCTCCTCGGCTGTAATTGGTCCAGCCCAGAGTCGATCATGACCAATTGGCCAATCCAACACCTTTCATTATATATACCCTTCCTAAAAAAAAAATATATAAAAAAAAAAAAATCCATCGGCCCATAAAAACAAAAAATCGCCAGCGGCCCACCGGGCAAATGCCCGGTATGCCCGATGGCCAGTCCAGCTATGCTTCCCAGTGTGGTAGCTCTTTTTTTGTGTGTGAAATTATTTTTTAACCATTTGACTTGAAGTTGATTTAAGTAGATGTGTATTCTATTCTTTGTGATATGAACACATGGGAAACAAATGATCATTTAGCCGTTTATTTTTAGCTCAAAATGACAACATTAACACAGTAAAACAGGTCTCCTTCTTAAACAGAAGCCTGTCATGCTTAACTTTTGAGAATATAAGTAAATCTTTCTTTAAAAGAACTCTGTCCTGCTTAACTTAAAATTATATAAATTAATAGAAAACAATAGAAAGAAAAATATTCTTGTAACTGTGCACATTTAGTGCATTTAGTACAATTGGCTTCAGCTGAGGTATTATTTCAGCTTTTCTAATGCTAATCAGCTGCTCCTGTTTGTAAACCCGCTTGTTCCCATGATTACGCATCTTAACTCATCATCATTATTCATCTATGTATTACTTTTATGTATTATTCATCTATTTGTTGTAATCATCTATCCTTACAGATGTTTATTACACAAAATAAGTTATATTATCACACTTCTGGCCACATAGCGCTGATATTCACTGCACATGCCCATATTAACTTTTTCCAGCCAGGTGTTTTCCTTTTCCCATTCCTCCCTGTGCTTTTGCAGCCTATTTTTCTTTCTCTGAGCGAACAAACATTGCTGCTCTAATGCTGGGCTCACACTGTGCGATTTTTGGCCCATTTTGAGACGATTTCTGAGTCGTGCGACGGATTTGGTGATCAGACCGATTTTGGCCTTCATCGTGCGTCGTGTAGTATACGTGGGGTAACGAGAAGCGATTAACACCTCACGACCAGCTCCCGATCATCAATCGCTCGTGAGGGTGTCACCGCAGCCGCTCACACTGCGCACGCGCAAACACGTAAACGTCGGTGAAAAAGACGGAGCAGCACAGCTGTGCAGCGTGTGATCTGGACACAAGTGATGGAGGCACAACTTGTAGAACTTTAGAAAGCTCATCCGAGCCTTTTCGATGTGGTATCACAAAATTATCACGACCACAACCGTTAAAATAGTTGGATCTACATCGCTGCTTAATCACAGCTGCCTGATCATGTTTTTCATTAGGGTGGCTGTAGCTCAGGTGGCAGAGCAGGTCAGCCACTAATCAGAAGGTCGGTGGTTCGATCCCAGGCTGCCTCCTGGCTGCATGCCAAATATCCTTGGGCAAGATACTAACCCCGTGTTTGCCTACTGGTGGTGGTCAGAGGGCCCGGTGGCGCCAGTGTCCGGCAGCCTCGCCTCTGTCAGTGCACCCCAGGGCAGCTGTGGCTACAATGTAGCTGCCATCACCAGTGTGTGAATGTGTGTGTGAATGGGTGAATGACTGAATGTAGTGTGAAGCGCTTTGGGGTCCTTAGGGACTAGAAAAGCGCTATATAAATGCAGGCCATTTCATTAGCAATTTAGCAAAGTTGATGGTGGTGTGTCTGTGTGAGTGAAAGACAGAGCGAGCGACAGATTGTCTGTTATAACCTTCATTTTATGGAGGCACAGTGTGAGCTCTCAGGTCGCATCAGAGCATCGGGCCGTATAGTGTGAGACCTGCATCGTGACCTACATACTTCTAACCCCTGCGAGTCAATCGTGCAATTTGAAAATCGCACAGTGTCTGCCCAGCTTTAGGTTTACTGTCGTCCGAGACTTGCACCGCAGTGTCGGCGTTTGTTTCCCTGTTGGCCATGCTTCTTGTTGTGGTCATCTGTTGTCTTCCGGTATTTTCTCTGTAAGCGACCTTTCCTCGACCAATGAGATAATCTGAATTGTTATACTCGAATTGTCATAAGTGTGCTGTCAGCTCATTGGTCACAAAGCAGGAGAGGGGCTGGGAATTATGTTTTCAAACAAAGTGTTAATTCCATAAACATTTATAGACTACTTTTGATTCTCACTGTATTACGGGACAAAGTGCGTCCCTTATTAGCTCAATACGGGACGTGTACTTTTGTTTCGAAATACGGGACGATTCCGTATTTTAAGGGACGGTTGGCAACCCTAATTACAGTTCAGCACGTTTACAGGTGAAGTTTAGTCTTTTAGCCTCAGCATGATGCTGTTGCCGCTACAGCTGCTGCCAGGTGACACTTGCTGAGGGGGGTTTGGTCAAATTTCACCCAGGGTGACACAGCTAACGTTAGCAAGCGCTACCCCTGCTAGCTACTTATTCTGTGCGGCTGAGACATAATATTAGCGATGCACAGTCAACTACCAGGAATTCACAGTTATTAACAAGGAAGCTATCACACCTGATGATGTGATCCACTCACAGGGAACTGGTACTGCATCATTGTACTGTCTCAGCAGCTGTACGTAGCACACAGCCATACAAACTCAGTCAAACACAGTGAAAAGGATCACAGGTCAAAAGGAGCCGCTCACTGTGGGATCATGGCTCATGGGATGAGTAGTTCTTTCTAATTAAAACTAATTATGCACACAATCCACTGATGCAGCAGTGCTTTTTTCATTTATGTCCAGATCAAATGTTTATGGTCATGATGCACCTCCTCTTGCTGCTTGGCCTGGCTCACTCTTCCACACTGAGTCTATGAGGATTTCCTGAAACGGAGAAAATAACTTCAGGAACTGAAGCCCTTAAAAAAGCGGACGTCCACTGTGATGCGGTATAGAGAGGGAGATGTCAGCTGCAGCACTGACGAGCAGTGAGTGTGTCTGCCGATGAGTGTGGCGCACAATCACCATCACGGTGCCAATGACAACACCTGACACGTTTCACTGCTTTTCTCTTGAACTGAATATTTGGGTGTTTTTCGTGACGGTAGTCATGTTCACGGAGGGAGGAACAGCGCACACATACACCCACTGAGATGACTCATGAAGCTGAATAAACGCCACTGGACAGAGGGAGGAAATGCACAAGAGAAAACATACTGTTCTCAAAGGAGCACGTCAGTGTTCCACAAACACAAAGTTGTGTCTTTTGACAAGACCTTGTTTCTCCGGCATCTTTCTATATTTAACTAAATCAAACCAGCAAACACAGAACAAAACAAGTGCCACAGCAAAACATAGAAGAAGCCACTCCTCTCAAACCAGCAAATTTCAAATCAAAGGTCCTCTTTGTTTAAACCATGTAAGGAAAAGGTCCCTGCACAAACTGGGCTACTGCTCTGCTGGGTCAGGGAGTGCAGGGTTTGAACCCTCCTCTGGCATCAGCACCTGAACGTGTTCATGGGTTTCTAATGTACAGGTGGCTACAGGTACAGTCCCATGGCTCAGTGATGGTTCATGTTTGACTTTTCTTCAAAGGTAAAATGGGACGATCTCCGGCAGGATGCGTCATCCAAACTTTGAAACGTGCTGATGAAGTTGAGAACAATTCGTCACGACACTGCAGGACAGGACGACACACAGCGAGGAGGAGCTGAAACACTCAGAGTCTCTCTGCACAGATAAATGCTGCTCTGCTGATGTGTCGGGCCGACTCTGCAGCAGCCCGTGCAATCTAAACATGGCAGCGCTGTTCTTTTACTGTCAGAGGCACACAGACTTCAGACATCAGAGCTGAAACCAGTTCCCAGTGAGACCAGTGTGCTCACATGAGACTGTGATAGAAATAAATCCCAGTCAACCCAGTCCACGCCACTTTGGACCAGTCACAGTGTGAGGGGAGGGCCATGTCAGCTGTTCACCAGCCAGCTCTTTATGCATGAACAGAAATCTGACTGTTGCAGGTCATTGCTTTAAATTCGGGTGTGACAAAGAGAGCTGCGGATGTTTCCACAGACAGACAAAGACTCGTTTTTCAAGATGTTTCGAGGATCAAACGTTCAGGCTCTACCTACCTCTGACCAGGATGGTGGTGGTTTTTTTGGCGGGATTCCCAACGTTGTTGGACCCCACACAGCTGTAGACACCACCGTCGTCAATAGCAACAGCAGGAACGGTCAGCGTGCCCCCTTTGACCACGCTCCGTCTGGGGAGCTGCTGCCCATCGGGTCTCATCCATTTTAAACTGGGATGAGGGTCTCCGCCCGATGCCACACAGACCAAAGTGATCGTCTCGCCGGCGTTCACCACCAGGGGGTCGTCCAGGAGGAGCTTGACAGATGGAGGAGCTGCAGGAGGAGATGGAAGGGTTGGAAATGAGGAGGAAGTCAAAGTCAGCAAGAAACCTTCCACAAAGTCAAAACGTTTCAATCGAGTTACAAATGTGAAGAATCCCCAAAACTACATGATTTTCAATCAGGTCACAATTTCCTAACATGTCAACAAAGGAAGCAACTATTTTACTTCAGAATTCAAACAATTATTTTACTCACTTATGTTCTGTGTTTTAACTCTGAACATTCCCCACAGCTTCTGCATTTGATTTTTAGCAAACAAATATGTGTATTCATGTAATTTGACCCAAAGAACAACAGTATCAGGACAACACAGGATAAGAAATGAAAACATGGTTTTAAAGGTGAAGAAGGCTGAAGTCTAAGTATCAGATTAGATCGTTTGCATCACTGTAAATACCAACGATGCTGCTTTCCTGTCGTCCCACACTAAAAACACAGCAACGTTTTCATCACAGCTAAGTGTTAAACTGATGCCATCAATATTAATGCTGCAAGTCTGTTATCACATGGCTAAGACAGTAATGATAGCGCTGCTGTCATCAGTGTGTAACAGCTGTGTGTAAATGTGATGCACACACTGTTGCTTCCTGACGACCTGTGGCAGCAGGCTGTGGATCCCCTCTCAGCTGTGACTGTCACGACTCTTTCACTGAGTCTGAAAACTGGTCGTGATTGTTGTTTGCATTGTTGCAGTGTCATTCCCACCTCTGGTATAGAAACTTCTGACCTTCCTGAGCATCACACTGAAGCTTTACTGTCCTTCTCTCATATCCATCTTATTCAGCTCTGTCTGTAACACCACCAGACCGAAACGACTGTGACGCCCTCACAACCACCCACAGAGAGGCTCACTCATGTAAGTTACACACTCTCTATAATAACAAGTTGTAACAGGATGTCTCCACAATCAATGATTCAGTTACCCATAATGCACTGGTCTGTGAGACATGGATAACAGCAGCTTTTAACTCTTTTTCTTCTAAAAACGTGTGAAAGGAGATTTGTATAAAATGCAGCTTTTTTCAGGCCGGGCTGGCCACTTCACAGGCACGTGGCTGTCATTTTTACATGTTTTTATACTTTGAAAGCTTTTAAATATCTTCTCATGCTTCAATAATCCATAGTGATGGAGCCCCCAGCTGCTGAAACACAGCAGAAAAGCTTTTATTGTAAAAGAAAGGCAGCATCTGTCAGGGCTCTGTGTGCGGGCAGGCAGAGAGGAGGATCCAAATGCAGGACTCAGAAAACGGAATGCAACTCAAAAACCTCAGCTTTATTGCTGGCCAGAAAACATGAAGTGAGGACTGAACACCGAAACCAAAAACACACAGGCATAATCTGAGGGTGAACAGACGTTAACGACGCGACACTGACATAAAGACACACTGGGTTTAAATACACTGAGGGAGTCATCAAGGAATTAGAGACAGAAGGGGGACACAGCTGGGAGAAATAAGACCTAACGAGACAGGGAGAGCGAAGCCGGAATACTGACATCAGACAGGAACAAGAACCTTCAAAGTAAAACAGGAAACAAAACACACTTTACTAAGACACAGACTAGACAGAGACAGACTAGACGCTGACCAAAGTCTACTAAATAATAATCATAATCACAACAGTATCAGATCATAATATAAAAAAAACACCAAGATAACAGAAACACCAAGTACCAGAGAAACATAAAGGAAAATCCATGATGCAAAAGTACCAAAACATAATGAACTCAAAATACTGGGTCCAACGGACCCAGAACCGTGACAGCAACTCCCTCCACCAGCTGCACAGCACAAGCTGCAGAAAAGCAGCTAAATGCAGAAATAATAACGAGGGAGGTAAAAATAGCTGAGTCGACCTCTGTTAAGCTGACATCATGTAAATCCCATCGAGCCATGGGGCGGTGGGATCTACTGTACCGGTCAAGAGCAGCAGCCTGAGCGAGCAGAGGAAAACCTTTCATGAAGAACGTGCATGTGACTGCACGCACACAGATTACAAGTACACAACTAGGTTTAAAAAGAGAAGAAGAGATCTGCGACGGCGCCTCACACAGCTGCATTTCTACCATCACGGCGTGCACGCACAGGCGCAGTCGCACACACTCACAACGAAACATGCAGAAAAGCAACGCCAGGCTGTAAAAATGTGAGTACTCTCACACGTCAAGCAGCAGATCGAGCCGCTACATCCAAGTGGCGCCCTCCAGGACAGAGACTACAGCTGACGGCGTGAGGCTGGCCCCAACGGCTCATTTCCTGGAGACACGTTTGAAGCTCAGTGCACAGCTAAACCAAAAGCTCCATTTTTATTAGTCTAAAAGGTTAATGGTACTGTCTGTGTTTAACTGCTGCAGAGTTCAGTGCACTTTTATTTACACAGCACCAGGTCACAACAACAAGAGCTTCACGTTGTAAGGTTCAACAGACACGACAAAGAAAACAGAGAACACCCAACAATCACATGACCCACTATGAGCAGCACTTTGGTGACAGTGGGAAGGAAAAACTCCCTTTGAACAGGAAGAAACCTCCAGCAGAACCAGGCTCAGGGAGGGGCGGGGCCATCTGCCACGACTCAGGGGACCAAGCATTAAAACTAACTTTATATAATGAAGTCTTTAACCCTTTAAAGCCGGTCAGAGCGGGCACGCTCCGTTTTGCGTAACTATTCTAAAATCTCGGTAGCACTGCAACCACGTGAGCTAGCGCAATCATTTTTTTGCATATGAAACCGGTGGAGTTGTTCTTACATCTGATGCCATCAGCTTGTCCTCGGTCACAGTTTCCTTCCACATAAAAACTGCATAAAAAGCACTTGCAGCAACAAAAACATAATATTCCAGCAACACACTTTGCCGATCCGATCAGCTGTTCGTAACACTTCCTACGTCCATCAGCGCGAACTATCGCATGTCCGCCATGACCTGCCCGAAACCGGAAGTGACGTCATTTTGCGGAAATGTAGTTTTTTACCATCAGGGCCTCATGAGCCTATACTGGTGTTTTTAAAAGTTATGTTTGACTTCATGACTTCCTGTGTCATTTCTGGGATGCTGAGGACTCATATTGCACTGCTGGAAATAGTTTATTTTGATGCATATGCTGCTTTTTTTTTTGCAAATTTGCACTATTATATTTATTTTCGTTTTTCCAGCGGTGTATAAAAATTGGTGTATTTCAAAAATAAAACTATGAAGACACTTAAAATAAATTTCCTGTGGTGGGAAACTATTTTGTGCAACTTTTTTGCATTTACAGTTTTGAGGGATAAGCCTCTTAAATTTCTCTAACTAGAAATATATGTTAAAAAAGCAAAAACGATTTTACATTTTTTGTAGTTTATTGCACTTTTTTGCAATTTATGTAATTACTATGCACCTAATGCAGACATATTGTTAAAATCTGGGCTGTAATGGTTGTATTGCTGTATAGCAACTTGAAATGCTCCCAAAAATGGCTCCACAGCATGTAAAAATATACATGCTGTGGAGGACTTGGTTCTATGGTAGGTCTTAAAGGGTTAAAAACAACATGAATGTGCTACTGATAAAAGCACGGCTGATCTCTGTACTGTGGGTGAAGCTCTGTGGGTTTCTGTGTACCTGTCCTGTTGCTCAGAGTGAAGTGGGCACTCTTGTCTTCGATGCCACAGACGTTCCTGACGGAGGAGAAGCAGGTGTAGTCGGCGTAATCCTGCGGCCGCAGATTCTTCAGCTTCAGAATCTTTGTCTCTCCCTGAAACACAGACGCACATCACTGGACCTGTTTCAGCTCTTACAGGTGTGTGCCACGCGTCTAACACCTGCGGTCAGCGATCAGCTCCGAACACCATGGGGTTTCCTCTCTGATTCTCTTTTCACTACCATCTTATGTTTGCTCTGATTCGTCTAATACTCAAACTAAACCTTTCAATAACAAATGAACAGTGAAATACACGCATGTCCTCCACAAACAGCACTGAAGTGATTAACGGGACATCTTGCTCATCCAGGGAACAACAGCTGCTGTTGTGTTTCTCTCACAGATGTGCACGCAGCAGTACAAATAATTGGAGATGTCTCTGTGCTCGTGACGTGTAACTATAATTACAGTAAACTGACAGACAGCAAATTCATCCTTCTTCCTCCTGCTTCTCGCGCTCCTCCTCCTCCCGTCTCCACCTCACTGCCAAATCTCTCTTATCTCCACTGGCAGCCTCCACGCTGCCTTCCGCCTCACGGACAGATGAGATGAGATTAGATGACATTTAAATGGGATGTTTGTGCAAAGATGGCAGCCAACTCTTTGGCTGTGGAGGAAGAGGAGGAGGAGATAAGCTTCTCATTACAGCCCATGAGAAGCGAGGGGGGAGGGGTTAACCGGTCGGTGAGCTCTGGGCTGAAGGCATTACAGTCGACAGCGTTCAAATCTGCCGTGAATGTTATCTCCGCTGCGGTATTACACGGCCCACTAACTAGCTGCCTGATTGGCTGGCTTCCCTTTGCTCCAAATTAAATCCAAACCTCGGCCAAAGGGAAAAAAGGCAAATCTGGACTCTCCATCTGCAGAGGTTTTAATCCTCAGGAGGACGAGGATGAGGCTTAAACTATGACTTTCCCAACTGTTGAACACAGAACATTTGGATTCAGAACTGGAATCACAAACTGGTTTATCTGCCAAGATTTTTGTTTTCATAGCAAGTTTTAAGGGTTTTTTCCATCAAGCCAATAAACACATATTTGTTCACCAGGCTGTAGAAATCAGCGGTGCTTTGCACGTCACTGCGAGGCTAAAAACATCCAACTTTCAGCTATTTTTGGCCACAGCCGAGGACTGAGTGAGAAAAAGGAAACCAGGCTGGAACTAAAAAGACTTTCACTGATGAAGCTCTGTGGAAGGGGAGCAAACACAAAATGAGGAAGAATAATTTGCTGGAGTCTGTGTCACAGTTAAATGACTGAATCTCTCTGTGGAGACGCATTTATAGCTCAGTTCACTTCCTTCTAAACACATTAGTTGCTGCAGATTATTAAGACAAAAAGAAAGTTTAGTAAAGTCTGCGTCTGTCCAACACGCGAGGGCTGATGTGTAATTTGGACACAACAGGAATCATGGCAGCGTTAAACTAAACGCTTTGTTAGTGTTTCTCCCATCCTGCTGATCATAAGCAGACGTCTGTAAGCTCATCAAAAGGTAAACTTGTGAAAAGGATTACGTTAAACGACTGTTAGAGACTCAAAGACAAACTGATCATTTGTATTGAACACACTGATTAATCACTCAGTGAATCTGCATTCAGGTGTTCAGGGAGATGAGCTGAGATCAGAGGTGTGTGCTGTCACTGAGGGTGGTGCGAACCACGTCGCAGGAACACAGCGAGGCATGAGATCAGAATAATTCCTATTCAAATGCAGTCATTTCAGGACGTTTGACACTCTGCAACAACAACACCTGCAAACATCTGCTGCCTAAGATTTAGCTGTAAATATCCTGAATAAGCATGAAGTTAACACGACGACAACATCAAGGACGCAAGTTTCCCTGTCTCAGAGCTCTGTACAACACCGTGTCCTAAAACATCTGGGACAATACTGTGACTTTTTCTGCTAGGTGTGCTAGCCCTGTGTGCAGAAACAGCTGTGGAGCACCATTGTTGGAGGCTACTTTCTGACTTCGGGCAGGACGGACGATGCCGAGCTGTAAAACCTGACCTGTACCTGTTCAAACCGAGCTTTGCTTTTGTGCTCTAACGTCTCTTTTTAATGAACTCTTGTGCTTCTCCCACAGACCTGATGCTGCTAACAGCGACAGCTTCATGTCATGAACTAAAACGCTTCATTGAAGATGAGATGAAAATGTGTCTCTCACCTGTGTGAAGAACGGCTCGTAGATCTCCACCCCAGAGTCTGAGCCCTGCGACAGCACCTCCCTGCCTCTCCTCCAGGTGTAGTGGACAGGAGGGTTGGAGTTTGCTACGCAGCGCAGGAAGACTGTCCGCTCAAAGTAGAACTGCTCCTTTGCTTCACCCACACTCTGATGTATCGTTATCACTGGGTCATCCAGGTCTGAGAGAGGTGGAGGAATCAGAGGGAGAGGGGGACGAATCATAGGGAGAGGTGGAGGAGAGGGGGAGGAATCATAGTGAGAGGGGGAGGAGAGGGGGAGGAATCATAGTGAGAGTAGGAGGGGTGGAGGAATCATAGGGAGAGGGGGAGGAATCATAGTGAGAGGAGGAGGAATCAGAGGGAGAGGAGGAGGAGGGGTGGAGGAATCATAGTGAGAGGAGGAGGGGTGGAGGAATCATAGGGAGAGGGGGAGGAATCATAGTGAGAGGAGGAGGAATCAGAGGGAGAGGAGGAGGAGGGGTGGAGGAATCATGGGGAGAGGTGGAGGAGAGGAGGAGGAATCAGAGGGAGAGGAGGAGGAGGGGTGGAGGAATCATAGTGAGAGGAGGAGGGGTGGAGGAATCATAGTGAGAGTAGGAGGGGTGGAGGAATCATAGGGAGAGGGGGAGGAATCATAGTGAGAGGAGGAGGAATCAGAGGGAGAGGAGGAGGAGGGGTGGAGGAATCATGGGGAGAGGTGGAGGAGAGGAGGAGGAATCAGAGGGAGAGGAGGAGGAGGGGTGGAGGAATCAGAGGGAGAGGGGGAGGAATCATAGAGAGAAGGAGGAGGGGTGGAGGAATCATGGGGAAAGGTGGAGGAGAGGAGGAGGAATCAGAGGGAGAGGAGGAGGGGTGGAGGAATCATAGTGAGAGGAGGAGGGGTGGAGGAATCATAGGGAGAGGAGAAGGAGGGGTGGAGGAATCATAGGGAGAGGGGGAGGAATCATAGTGAGAGGAGGAGGGGTGGAGGAATCAGAGGGAGAGGAGGAGGAGGGGTGGAGGAATCATAGGGAGAGGGGGAGGAATCATAGGGAGAGGGGGAGGAATCATAGGGAGAGGAGAAGGAGGGGTGGAGGAATCATAGGGAGGGGTGGAGGAGAGGGGGAGGAATCATAGGGAGAGGATGAGGAGGGGTGGAGGAATCATAGGGAGAGGGGGAGGAATCATAGGGAGAGGGGGAGGAATCATAGGGAGAGGGGAAGGAGGGGTGGAGGAATCATAGGGAGAGGGGGAGGAATCATGGGGAGAGGGGGAGGAGTCATAGGGAGAGGAGAAGGAGGGGGAGGAGGAATCATAGGGAGGGGTGGAGGAGAGGGGGAGGAATCATAGGGAGAGGGGGAGGAGGGGTGGAGGAATCATAGGGAGAGGGGGAGGAATCATAGGGAGAGGGGGAGGAGGGGTGGAGGAATCATAGGGAGAGGGGGAGGAATCATAGGGAGAGGGGGAGGAGGGGTGGAGGAATCATAGGGAGAGGGGGAGGAATCATGGGGAGAGGGGGAGGAGGGGGAGGAGTCATAGGGAGAGGAGAAGGAGGGGGAGGAGTCATATGTTATTATGATTATTAGAATGTTAAAGAAGAAGATTACAATGGAAACATCCAGCAGCCGGGTGGGTGGAGTTATCTCTCTGATGAAGCAGCTGCTCTGCACACTGAGCGGCTCACTGACAGCATCTGCAGCTCAGTGATGGTGGACACGTCTAATCTCCTCGTGTTCTCCGCACCAGGAGAAGCTTCCAGCCTCAGCAGGCGTCAGCTCGCTGTCCCTTTAAGCATCTCAAACAGAGTGCAGTGGGCACCTGAGTGCAGCATGAGCCATCAGAGCCAGAAGGCCACTTCACTTCAGCCCTTTACTGCACACTGGATGTGTTTACTTAGTGGATATATGCAGCCCTGCACAGGCAGTTTGTTTCCTCCTGTGGAGTCTGAATTTACACCTCCTTCTATTTTCCAAACAGCGGGTCAGTTTTCCTGTGGTTTGGGTAATTACTGCAGAGCCCAGGGCTTTTAAAGTGTGTGGAAACACAGCGAGCTCCCCGATCAGCTGACTGCAGCTGGCCAATTGTGATCCACGGTCATAATGAGTGTGGTTATGAAGTTGCCACGGGCAGAAGGGCTAATGGTTACTAATCCACTTCACACAGAGCAACGTCCAACTCTAAAAAGCAGCCAGTGCAGTTACTCACAGGCCCAAACAATCTGCTGCCACAACATGCTACTCCCACAGCTCAGCCTGCGCAGTGAGGCTGTGCTGGCTGCAGGGTAAGGCGCAGTGAAGGAAACCATTCATCTCTTGCTGCAGTTA
>NC_137440.1:295000-300000 GCF_964374335.1 Astatotilapia calliptera
CTGCATTTAATCATTAGCTATAATTAATACAAGGACGTTTGGGTAACAATGTCTCTATTGAGGCCACTAAATGAATCAAACCGAACTGAACCAAGAGCAGAATCAGCATCATGTTTATCTCCCCAGAAGCTGGTTTTACATGTTAATCACTTTCTGTTCCTGTCAGGATTATTGTCAGGCACCTGGACTCCCCTCAGCACTATTCTACTTCCCACAAAGTCCTCTGATGTGTGTGCAGGTTATGAATAAAAGCAACAAAACAGAGATGGTGCATAGTTTCTCTCACAATGTTTGTCTCAAGTCTTTCTTCCATCCTGAGTGAGTCACACAGCTGCCACTCCATGTTGTTCCTCCCTCCTTTGTGAGCAGACCAAACTGAACCTGCACATGTTCTTGTTGCATTTCCTCCAAAACGGACTTTCTCTTCACTTTCACTCTTCATTTTCAGTTGCATCAGGATGATGTCAGGAAGCAGCCCGTCCCGATGTGAAGGATCCACAAGGTGCACCTGAGTTGCATCACATAGCCCCTTGTTTTTCATAAGTGTGTTTAGCTTCGATCAGATGGACTCACAAAGATTGTTGTGGAGTTGTCTAGTGTAGACGGGTGGCATGGCTGAGGCTGAAAGCTCAGAGTTCTGGAGTATATCACAGAGACGAGTGTAAGAGTGGGTCCTGTGTCAGACACAGCTGTATGGAGTCATGCTAGCACAAAGTGATTGTTGAGAAAAACTTTTGTGTGAAAAGGAGAGGCCCGTCTTCATCACTCTGACGCCCTGGTCCATCGTAGATTTGCAGCTGAAACCCAGTCATTAATGTTTTGGCCATAACTGATGATACGTGACTGTTAAGTCCACCCTTTGCCTTACGAGCCAGGTTTGCCCTGGGCTCTGTGGCTAACATCTGCAGGAGGATCTATTCTCCATCAGAGGTTTATTTGTTGGAAACTTAAGAAAAGCTTGTGGAGTGATTGGGGCTCTTGTATATTTTTGCAAGTTCTGAAGCAGTTGAGTATTGAACATGGTTTGCATGTATCATGGACAGGGTCAGGGTGTACTGGACCAGAACTGAGTCAGGACTGGGAGGATGGGCTGCCATGGCTCTGGCAGTCAGTTGGGAACTGCAACTCTTGACCACAGAAAGCCGGTTGTGTCATGTTTGTTGAAGCTGTACTGCTGTCACGATGCAGCTGGAACTGCTGAGCTGTGTAGCGGACTCTTGTATATATTAGCGCTGCTCTTTGGCAGCAGCCAGTTTGGGGCATGCTATGGCGAAACATGGCTTACAAGATGTCCGGGATTCAGATGACCTGTTGTATGAGCTGAAAATCTGATAAAACTAATATTTTTAAACTGGTTCAGTCAAAGTAAACAACGTCCTTTCCTTTGCTCTGAGGATGGGATTTAGTTTGTGTGCAAATGTGAGTTGTTGTTGACGGGGTAAAGGCAGGTCCCACTCTTACTGTGTGCACATGAGATCTCTGCACTCATTGCTCCATCTGGACTATATGAATATACAGGTGTAACATAGTCATGGTTGGAAAGGTGTTCAGCATGTTTGGATGATTTGGTAGCTTGTACCAAGTACAGGATGTGCATATTCAGCACATTATGACCTGTTTGATTGTTTGGCTGGAACACGTTTTACTGTCAGTGTGGTTAAATGTGACTTTGTAAAGGCAACAGTGATGTATCACAGCACAGTGCTGGGACAGGAGTATCAGTATTCTTCCCACCAATAAGGACTTGATGGGGTTCTTTTGCTGCAACGTTTGTACAAACGTCTCCTCTGTGGTTTCATAACTGACTGCAGAGTTTGTGTGGTCCTCTGAGGGAGCTTCATACTGTAAGCAATCTGTTGTGTCCACTTCCTGTTCTGGCTTCTGTCTGGATCAGCGCTTCACGCTCCAGGTGGATGTTCATGCAGTTCTGCTACAGGAGGACGGCACTAATGAACCAGTTTACTTCCCATGAGCTTAACTGTGATCAACCAGGAAGCCTCGCCTCTGATTCGGGCTCCGCACCCCTCTGAAGCATGTGCTGGTATTAGAGGTGGTTTACAAAGACCATAACCCTGTGACCTCTGAGAACTCAGGGTTATGGTTAAGGTCACTGTTGCTGCATGTTAGATATTTAAATGGTAAAGATAACACTGTGACAGACCCACAGTCCCACTGTGGGAAGTGTTTACCAACTTCAGGGGCATGTTCTCATTAATGTCTTTTTTTCAGTCCCCCTGATGTTGTATATGACTTACTGACTACCTGTTTGTGGGGGCAGGTGAGACAAATTCTCTTTCATCAACCCTCCCTCCCCCTTTCTGTCCCACGTGCTGATTGCTCCACTGCCAGCTGGACTGAAACTGACTTTGTATTGCTTGTTAGTGCAGACAGACAGTTAACAGTCTCAAAACAGTGAATACATGGTCTAAAAATACTCTGTCCATAGATGCTGGGTCAGAGTGACGGCACAGTCTAGTTAGCATTGCTGTAGTCACATAACTGACAGCAACCTGTTACTATCCTCACAGACAGATGTTATAGCTTCATCGATCATTTCCTCATCTGCGTCTGGAACATGGGTGCAGCAGACAGTCAGAGACCTACCTATCCTCTGTGGGGTACACTAAGAGACACACTTTCATGCACTGAACGGATAATTGGAGGTGAGCTTCCCTCCCTCCAAGACATCTACAGGAAGCGCTGCCTGAGGAAAGCGGGGAGGATCATCAAGGACTCCAGTCACCCCAGCCATAAACTGTTCAGACTGCTTCCATCAGGAAGGAGGTTCTGCAGCATCCGGTCCCGTACCAGCAGACTGAGAGACAGCTTCTTCCACCAGGCCATCAGACTGCTGAACACTTCATAGACACCTCAGCTTCACTACTGGAACTTCAACATTATGCACTCCATACTGTACAGTAATGCCACTGTTTTGCACATATTCAACTCTGTATATTTTATATATTTTATTTATTGTTTACTCTATTTAATTTGTAAAATATGTGTACACACACACACACACACACACACACACACACACACACACACACACACACACACACGTAGAAAAATATTTAGTATACACATCCAGAAATGCATATACTATTATATATTGTACATATATTTATTAGTTTCAGATGTAGCCATTCTTGTATTTTGCTTGTTTACATTATTGTATTTTGCACAACTCTGTTGCTTGTGAAGCTCGCACACAAGAATTTCACTCACATGTGCTGTACCAATGTACCTGCACATGTGATGTGACAATAAAAGTGATTTGATTTGATTTGATTTTGACACATTTATGCATCTCTGCACGTCTGGTTTTAGCAACATGTTCAAAAATCCTTCTGTTCATCATTTTCAAACAAACACTGATGCGATGCATGCGTAGTCTCAGCTTCCTCACAGGTGATTCATGTTCATGGGGTCAGACCTGGACCAATGAAAGGCTAAATCTGAGTGAATCCATGGAAAAACAAAACGTTGAACACAACAAGTTCAAAAACAAGGTCGAACTCGTCTCCAAGTTTTTGGTTTCTAATTTAGCTGGTGAATGATTGAAATATATTACTTTATTAATAAAGTATTCTGATTCTGATTGTAGAGCCACTCGCAGATCTGCACACGTCCCTTTGTAAACATCGTGGCATCACGT
The DNA here is from genome assembly GCF_964374335.1 of Astatotilapia calliptera. Taxonomy (NCBI): domain Eukaryota; kingdom Metazoa; phylum Chordata; class Actinopteri; order Cichliformes; family Cichlidae; genus Astatotilapia; species Astatotilapia calliptera. The sequence goes on from NC_137440.1 coordinate 298,659, forward strand.
ATGAGCTCTCTTTGGTAGCCTTGAACTTCAGTATCCTGGTTCAGCATCATGAACCATTAACTGTTTCTAAATGGAAACAAAGAATTTAGAGACTGTCACAAAGAGTAGAAACAAAGAATCAAGTGCTCTAACAAAGTTCAAAGGTCTTTTGATTGATCTCTAATCACAACATGTCTTGACTAGAAGTGTTGTGCTCTCACCACATGAGCCTTCCTGCCTATATGGTGGGAGTATGTATGCTTCCTGGTTTGAAATCTCACACGATCTTGTGATGTCGCGACTCCAGGCAACTCTGTCTAGATCGTATCAGGTCATGTCAACAAGGATAAATGTAACAAGTGTAAAGTTGTTGAATTTCATGCAGATCGTACTCGATTTCCGTACGCGCATCATAGAAACACAAAATTATTTTGTCCAAATTTAGGCTGTTGTGAATGTAATACCTGCCCAGCTTCACTGTTCGGTAGAGGGCCTACCGAAGCGAGGTGGACGGATTAGCAAAGTGGTGTGTGGCAAACCACCTCTCCATGAATATCAGCAAAACAAAGGAGATGGGATTGATTTTAGGAGACAGAGAGGCGAGAAAACTCACACCCCAATTCAGATCAATGGAAACCCTGTGGAGAAAGTCTCTAATTTTAAATACCTCGGTGTTTATATCAACGAGGACCTTATTTGGAACACACATACGGACTTCCTCATCAGCAAAGGCAGACAGCGCCTCTATCATCTGAGGCGTTTAAAGAGGTTTAAGATCTCCAAGAACATCCAGAGGAGATTCTACACCGGGGTCATTGAGAGCATCCTGTGTAATAACATCACGGTGTGGTACGGGAACTGCACAGTACAGCAACAGAAAGCCCTGCAGAGGGTCGTGCGCACAGCTGAACGCACTATGGGAACATCTTTACCAACACTGCAGGACATCTACGCTGAAAGGTGCAGATCCCGGGCCATCAGGATCACTAACGACTCCAGCCATCCCGCTTACAAACTGTTCAGGCCACTGAGGTCAGGGAAACGCCTCTGCAGCCTGAAAACAAGAACTGAAAGGTTCAGGAGGAGTTTTTACCCACAAACAGTGAGACTCCTCAATCAAAACACAAATCGGACAACATGATGGACAATTCCATACACAGTATATAATTTTCCTTTGAGTTTTATCCTTATTTTTATTTGTATTTTATCATATACATCTGTATTTATGTAAATACGTACACTATAGCTCTTAACTATTACAGCGTAATATTTTGCACGATATTATACATTTTTATACTTTTATATAGATATTTTTTATTATAAGTTTAGTAAGATGCACAGTCGGGGGGGAGTACTTTTTAGC